>NW_010178456.1:3060-23143 GCF_000695765.1 Mesitornis unicolor | reverse complement strand
CCATCCCCGTCCCCGTCCCCGTCCCTGTCCCGCTCCCGGCCCCGGCCCCGGCCCCAACCTCGGGGGCGGCGGTGGTTCCGGCTGTTCCGCCCTCCCTTTGTGTCAGCAGGGAGGGGAGCGCCGGCCGGCCCGGGGCGAGGCGGGACTGACCCGGCCCGCAGCCGCCTGCTCCGCGGCTCCCTACGGACTCTTCCTGAGATTTCGGTCGGACATCTTTTCGGCAGGGAGAAAAGGGCTTTTCCGCTGCCGCTGCGGAGCGGTTGGCGGAGCCGGGGCTGGGGGGGGCAGGAGGCGGGCTGCGCTACCCGTGTGCCGGGTCTGTCTTTCCCTTCGTGCTCCGGGCGCTCAGAGCTGGTCATCGCGGTTGCTAGAGCCGGAGGAGAGACCTGGGCTCCAGTTGAGCATCAGTTGAACATCAGTCATAAAAATTCACTTTCAGTCATTAAATCTCTCTTAATCTGCAGGAAATGAGATACTTGCTACTCTAAAGCTTCAGGGAGTTAAATAAAAGCTGAGGAAGTGAAAGGGAAGAGAAGGATAGATAGAATTGGTATAAGATGACAGAAGGAAAGCATAGAGAAACAGGCAGATATGGTGGGACTCCGAGGTTTTGATCCCTGCGGTGGGTAGATGATGTGAGAAGAAGTTTGGGCAGGGTGAAGAACTCACCCCTCTGCCCCTGATACCTACCTGGTACCTTGAGATGAGTGGTCATGGAGATGGGCTCTGCCAGGGCCAGATGTGAAACGTGGCAGCTGTAGGTGGCTGGTGCCTGCACTGTGGCTGAGCTGATGCTGAGGTAGAAGGTGATGCTGTAGGTGCCATCTTGGCTTTGCTGGTGGCTGGAGAAATGGGTGTTTGAGATAGTGGTTTCCACATCCTTGCTGTGGCCTGCCATAATCGTGTATAGACACCTCAGGAAACCATGATAACCCCCAGCCACAGCTCTTCCAGTACAGCTTTGTGACACCCAGCCCAAGAAGCACCTTGTGCTGGCCAGGTACAGGTTCCTGATACAGACTAAACCCTTGCATCACAATCCTATGCTCACTCACCATTTCAGTCCTTCTTGGAAAAGCCTCACAAAGAATATTAATTCTCCCTGCTGAAGTTATGCTTAGGAACCCTGAGCTGTCAGAGGTCACCAGCCTCTCTGACTAGCTCTCCCACTGCCTCACCTGGACAATATCACGTGCCTACCAGCACACCCTGTGAGACCCTGCATCCTCCTCTGATCTGAGATGCACTCATCTCTGCTCCTCGGGCCCTGCGTGTTATTATCCAGCATTGTCTGTGCTCTCAGAGGACACCCACACATTCCCATCGGCCAATAAAGCAGATCACAAGTGCCTGTGCAACTCCTTCACCTCAGGCAAATGCAGCAGCAGTATCTGCTGAAGCAAGGCTCCTTTTTCTGATTTGTTTCTCCATCTGCTCTAGTGGGGCCAAAACTGCATTTCAGCAGGTTTACCCTGTTGACTGTTTATGCAGAGGAGCTGGGGGAGGAGAGCAGCCTGTGCTGTGGCTGTGTAATGAGTTGTGGGTCGTTGCCTGCAGAGAGGTTCAAACACGGCAGCTGTGAGAGTCGTTGTTTTGCAGATCAGCAAGCTATTCTCCATCATCAAATCCTTCCAGACGTCTGCTAAAGCTGGGACTCAGTTCCACTCTCTAGAGCTGCAATCCATTGCATGCTGGATCAGCCTGCCTAAAACAAACAGCTCTGGTGAATAGTCGTGCAGCTTACTAAGCTAGCTAATAAATATAACTTTACTGTGGAGGTATCGTGTTCAAGAGAGCCATTCAGCAATGCTGCAACCATGGCAAGAGGGCTGTATATCTGTTTCGTATGCAGGGAGATGAAAACTAGTTAAATAACTATGTGATGACAGATAAGGAGGTATTATTGATGGGCTTAGACCTAGGCAACAAGGGGAAAGAATAAACTAATTGTGATGAGAGAAGCAGCTGTAGACAATACTGGTAGACAAAGGGCTATCTAGTACAGCTAAGGAGAGTGGGTGAGGCCAGGAAGGCAGAGGCCTGTGTGCTGCAGAGAATCTCAGGTGATGCTGTGGAGTCAGAGAGGTGATGGTGGGAGGAGACCTCTGGAGGTCTCCGACCCAACCTCTGGCTCAATCAGGTCACCATTATTTTATCCGACCAAGTCTGGAAACCTTCCAAGGGTGGAGATACTGCCTCCTTTCTGGGTTCCAGTGCTGCATTACCTTTCTGACAAAAAAAAATACTGTTCCTGAAATTCAGTCTGACCCTCCCAAGCTTCAACTTGTTGCCATTGCCCCTTGTTATATTACCTGCTACTATTGAGAAGACTTTGGCTCCGTTATCTTTGTCACTACCTTCCAGACACTGGTAGGAGAGAAATATAAGCATCTAATATGGGGTGTAAACTAGCTATCATGCAAGTAACAGAAGTATGGTATTAAAATATTAATTTTAATCCCTGGTGTTAAAATATTTTGCTGTTCAGGACTGACAAAAAGGAAGATAAAGACAGTGCATTAACATCACATGAATGACGTTATAGGTTGTTTAGATGAAACACCAAAAGTCAAAATAGGCTTTTCTCCGGTGCAGCTCAGTCAGCAGTGAACTGCTCAAGCTCATAACTGGATATGTAGGGAGAGAGCTTATCTTAAAAGACATAAATCACAATAAGACCTATGCCTCTATGGGGAAACTAACTTCAGAGTTATGGACCAGAGAGTAATCTCTGATCATCATGATGGACCTTAGGAATATAATTTTCAATATGACATGACAAATTCCTTCACTGAACCTACAAAAAATTCATTAGTTGTAAATAGCAATTAAGTCATAGAGGAGGTGGTCACCAAAATAAATTTGGAGTGTGTGATCATAATTTCCTTACATATACATTGGGGAGCTAAATAAGAATAGGCCAGTACTGAACATGCAGGTTTTGTTTCAAGAGAAATTAAAAGCCAAGGAATTAAGAAGAGTCTTTAACATGGGCAGTAGTGGTAAGGAAACTGGATGTGAAAGATGCCCAGAATTTCTGAGAGAGATGAGCAGTGTCTGTGAAACTTGCACCCCAAGTAAAGGGACAGAAATCCTGTAGCTGCCTGGATGAACAGCCATGAGGTTATTAAAAATAGATGAAGAGTGAGGAGACAGATGGGCAAAGAAAACTCTTCTTCAAATGTTTTTAGATATAATGTAGTGTCAATTTGGAAAATGGATTTTTAGGAGAAGAGAGAGTTTTTCATGCAAGTAAATAACTGAACCAGAAAAGAGAGAGTGGATATGCAAAGACGATGGGGTAAAAAATAAAAATAATTGTTAAACTTAAATAAATATAAAATGAAGATAAATAATGAATACAGATAATAGTATTCAACCTGGAAAATTATAGTGAAAAGTGGAGCTGAGGAAAGGAACAGAATGAATATGAGGGTACAGGAGCCATCACGTCTGATTTGAAAGCAAAGCAAACATTGATGTGATGAAACTAAGAAAACAAGCTAAGTCTTGGGTTTTGCTGGATTTTTTTAAACCATAATAAATTTTATTCTTAAGAAAGCAACAAGGATTTACAGAGTTTTACAAGATGACAAAAGTTCAGATAAACTTCACCTTATCTGTGCTCACTCAGTTTTGGGAGTTGGAGGCTGAGCAAGTAATTTTTTCCTCCAAACCAGACTTATGGTGCATGTCAGTAGCTAACCTACCCTGTTTCCCCTTAAGAAATACCATCTGCCCCAGGTTACTGTATAACACCGATTGGGAATTTCCAGCCCTTTCCTTAAGGAGAAGCATTTATCCAGAAAGTCTGTTGTTGGCAGCAAATGATGAGCCTACAGGAGCACCAAAATTTGTGACTCCCTGTCATTTTACCATGGTCTCTCCTCTTGTGTTTCAACATCTGCTGGCTGAATACTCTAACGCAGAGCAGAGGCTGTGCCACAGAGTAAGGACCACTGTATAGATTACAATTAAAACAGAGAATATGTTTCACTGAGTTCACCAGGCTTGTCCAAGTATCTTATTTCGTCAGTAGAAACAAAATAAAATAAAATAAAGTTTCCTTTCCCCTTATGTCTCTGCTCTCCTAAACGCCACTCCTATCCTCCTAGTGTTTGTTGAATTGAATAATTTCCTCCTAAACCATTTGCAACTGGATCACCTCTTCCACATCCACTTCCCTTCACTGGTGTGCCATTCTACCTTTCTCCACTTGCCTCTCCCCATGACACCTACAATCAAGCAGGTCTCCTCTATCCAAATCCGTAACTTTTCCTGTTTCCCATCTTGTCTTGAGCCTTTTTGCCCTGCTCTGACCTCTCTGATTTCCATGGTGCCATAATTTCTGTTCCCATTCTTCCAACAAGTGGAAAATCTGCAAAACGCATCAGCCTGGAGTGTGCAGAGTATTGCACAAGACATGTGGGCAGCACAAATGGGATCAAAGCCATGAAGGTCTGGAGTGTGAGATCTGGACCAAGAGCATCCTCAGGGCTCTGCTGGACTTGGGTCTCCTTTTCCAGTTTAGTCCCCACCACAGCAAAAGACTTGTTTTGAAAAACACCAAATGCCCAGTTTCTTCTAATCAAATCCCTCAAGCTGAAATTTAGGATGAGTTTCAACTTTACATCTGTCAAGTTTCAAGCTTAAACTAGGAGTCTTGCTGAACTTGCTGAATGCAAATCAAAGCCTCTAGCCTTTTAACTAAGCCAGCGTTGTCCTCACCAAGATGAACAGAGCAGGCAAATTCGGTTCCTTGCAGCTCTCCAAAGCTTCTGCCACCTCTGCTAATGAGCAGGACCATCAACATTGACCTAGCTTGGCATATATCCTCTGATTAATTTAGCTGCATCTGACACCAGACCACAGCTCTCTGCTAGTCTTAAATGCGAGATAAATTAAGAAGTGGCTATCTGCTGATACTTGCCAGGTGGGTGTGCACTGGTATAAGGGTGATCTCCACATCCCTGTACAGCTTTCCCTCCGGCAGGGTTTAGTTAACCAAATTAACCTGGAGATGATTGTGACTTTTCAGCTTCCACTGTATATGCTGAAGGCTACTTAACCCAATTTAGAGTTGACAAAAGTATATATGTGTATATATATATATATATATATCTCTTCATGGGAGTGAATTTGTCTCTTTCTATGAATCAACAGCCTGTATCTCTCCACCATACACTATAGCAGTACCAGAAGGAAAATTATATAAGTCCAGCCTCCTAGAAGTTGTAATGCACGCCATGGCTTATCCCAAGAGGTAGAGTTTGTGATGTCCCTATCTCTAACCTAATCTCTAGTGGCATTGACACTAAAGGTGAAGTGAACCCAATTCATACATAACATAAACCACAATTTCAGGGCAGCTACACCAGTTCAGAGCAGCTAAGTGGCTGATCAGGTGAGAGATGGTTCACAGGTTGCACTTTTTCATGGTCTCTCATACCAGCCTTGAACATTGACTTATTCTGAGATCCTATTTTTTCTCCCCCCTCCCCAAATTATCCATACTTTTGAGTGCTTCCATTTTGAAGTACCCAGCATAGATACTGGCACATGAGTTTTAGATGTGCGCTTGCAGCTGCTGTGGTCTGCAGGTACACATCATGCTGCAGCTCAGCATCTTTCAAAATCAAATAAGTGATGTGCAAAGGATGAGGCCCTGACGTAGAGACCCTGATGTAGGAAGTCTGACTGCATGTTCTCACCTCTCTCAGCTTCCCTATGTAAAACAGAGTGACAATATTTAGCGACCTATTTCACAGGGGATGTTTTGAGGACAGGCCAGTTTTTATAAGCAACTTTAAACCGGATGGCCAGTTTTGTTTTGCGCAGTGTCTCAAGCCACAGCGTGCAGGATCGGAGCATCCAGCTTTAACTGCTCCTGACCCAGCTCAGGTTCCCCGTGTTCATTTTCTTCAGTTTCCTCTGCATAAAACTGGGATGCTACTTGTTGTGTTTTCTACAGGATACCTGCACAGACAAGTTTATTCTCATGTGTAACGCATTTTGAGACTTTCTAGAAAGGATCTCTAGGGACAGAAAACAGAAGAGCATTAAAAATAAAAAATAAATGTAGCTGCAGCTACTCCTGCTCCTGCTCCTGAGAGCACTCTACTGACCCCACAACTCAGATGATATGCTCCTGAGGGCTTGTGTCTGGAGAAGAAAAACAACCTCGTATGGTTAAAAATCTCACAGGAACCACTTAAGCTGCAAATGTAGACAACAATGAGCTGCACTCAGCATGATTTTGGTCACCATGCAATTCATGCCTTTGATTACCAAGTGTTCAGCTCAGGTTCATCAGCAACCTTCATGAGTAAGAGAGCTCCTTGCATAGCTTGTCTCATCCCAGATCTGCACCAGGAATGGGGATGGTAAGCACAGTATGTGTCCATCCACCTGGGCCCATTTTCACCTGGCTAGCCCAGGCGAGGAGTGTAGTGGTCCAGGCCAGCAGATGTTCCAGCTCCCGGCGAGGTCCTCCTGCCCAAGGCAGTAAGATGAAAGCCAGACCTCATGTCCTGTGCTCACACTTCTGACTACGAGCTTAAAAAAGAAAGGGGCGTGAGTTGGCACTGCTGTGGCTGTGCAGCAGCTGTAAGGTGTTGAATCGGTTTACAGCCATTTCAGAGGAATCCCACCCACCCCCACAACTACAGTATTTCTAACAAGCGCCTCTGAAATGGGTTTAAACAGTGTAATAAACCAGTGGAATAAGATAGTGCAATAACGCTGTTTGTGACATGTCTGTTTTCTCTCCTCTGTTGCCTCAACGAGCACATTCTGTTTTTAATTTAGTACATCTACTAACAAATAATCCAAATTCTAATCACTCTTCTACTCTGTAAAAAAAAGAAAAAAAATCTTTATACTCCAGACCATTCAACTGAAGCAAATATTATCTGTATCATTACCGAATGGGTTGCTGAATGCCTTTTCTTTTACAGAAAAAAATAATTTTTCTTTGACAAATTGTTTAAAATTGCTTACAGTTACCATTTGCAATTTCCTACTACAAAACTGAGTAGACAATACCAGTAGTATCCTAAGAATGTCTTCAAATATTTTTTGATGGCTTTAATGGATTTTTGAATAAAACAGAGAAAGTTATTAACCAAAAAAATAGAAAAAGTAAATTGAGCCCCTAAACCTGTTTGCTACTTGGTTATTTCTAACAAAGAGCAAGTTTGTTTCCTTTGGTTTAGTTTGAATGTTCCCATGGGCTCAGCTTTAGGCTTGTGCTCAAATGCTGTGCTAACAAGATATATTTGCCTGAATCAGGGCCCTAAAGGATGGTCTGGAGCTGTATGATGCATTCCTGAGTCCTAATTAATTCGCTTGACTTTGGAGGCTCCTTTTCTTTTGCCCAAATCTCCGATGAGATTAGCAGTCCCTAGGCCTGCCAGGCAGGAGGGCATCTGCCTGTGCTTCCAGAACTTGGTTTTCCAGCCAAAACGAAAAGTGTTTCAGACCTGGTTGAGCTAGGTACATTAACTGCTCTTGCCTCTTGCAGGGGCACAGTGCAGGAGTGGCAGCCTACCTTCAAGGCTATGAAGATGCTTTTTCAAACAAGATCCTTATTGCTTTCTTTGGGTCGCTGTATTAAGCAAGGAGCGGAAACATAAACAGAAAGCACGCAATATCAGTGAGCAGTGGATGAAGTTTTGACAATTAAATTAATGCAGGGGAAAAAAAAAAAGATTATTCAAATGCAGCTGAGAAGCCAGTTTTGTACATCCAAAGGAGAGTTGGAAGCAACCATCTTTACATCTGAATTCCCAAATCTTCTTTTCAAGGTCCCTGAAAGGAGTGTGGTGGAGGGGAAGCAGGTTGTTCAGATTCTGCGCTTGAAAGTAGAAACCAAAGTCTTTCGAGTCTGCTCTTGAGACTCGCACATGCCTGTCAGCAGCACGGGGTCCATCTTGTGCTCCACTTCGTAGAAGGGACAGTTCTTCAGGTGCTCCGACATGCTCGCCACATCATTCCGCTGCCACTTGCTGACTCTGGAGAACAGGCTGCTGAACTGCCAGATCTAATATGGGGACAGGGAAAGAAATTGGGCAGAGAAAACAAGAATCTTGGTAAAAAAAGAAGAGGATTTTAAAAATCTATATATACTTATAGTGGGTGCCCATTACTAGTACAGAAAGGCTAGATTGTGCAGGATTGGCATAACAAGTAAAAATGGGGTCTGTATTGCTATGTACCTCATCTTTACTGGTTCTGCTACTTTAGTAGTCACCACTGGCCGTTTTTAATGGGAAATTATCCTTCTACAGTTTTTGTGCCAATCCAGTGCGGGGCATGAGGAAATCCAGAACACCTGACAACCACACCTTTACAGAACACTCCCTCACAGGTATGACGTGATCCAAGATGTTGATAGGTGCACCCAAGATGTATATAAAGCAGAGTGACTACAGCGTGCTTGTGTGATATGTATCTCAGAAGAACCTGGATTCATAAAGACCTTCCAAAGCATCTGTCAGCAACTTCGAAGTAATGAACATTACAACACTGTTGTTATTCACCCCACTCCAGAACAAGCCTGGGAAATCTAAGGTTAAAGTTACTCCTGGAGGAGATATGACCTTGTAAAAAATAGAAAAGTGCAGTTAAAAGTTTCTGATTTTGTTTGCAGTAATACCATGTATAATTTAGCGATTCACTAGCATCTAGTGATAAGACTGTGTTTAAGACACTTTAATATTTGCTGTATACCATTAAATCAAATGAATTTTTAAAGTCATAGTAGATTTCTTCTCCCTAAAAGGGATTCTTCCTGTAGAAGGACAGTATATGGGTGTGCTACACTTAAGACTACCTGAGCCTGTCCTAGCCATAAATAATCATAGCTATTGTACACAGTAGTCAAGAAATTCACACTAATAACAAACAGAATGTTTTCAAGCACAGTCTGTGCATTTGGAAACAAGATTCCTGTGTGATCAGCACAGAGAGCTAACATGAGTGGGGTTAGATAGTCCTTAAATTCAAGGCTGCTAGTTTGAAATTGCACAACAGTAACTGAAGTTAGTTGCTATTCAATTGTCAGCTGGAATTTCTTCCTTTTACTGAAGGAAGCCACATCCTCCAGTGAATTATTTCAGTGGCCAATTCCCGTTTTGGATCGGGCTAATTCAACTTGCAGCCACCAACTTTGTTACACAGATTTTGAATTCACCATGCTTCATTTTTGTCTCTCAAAAAAGAGTACTTTCTCTTAATAAAGAGTCATAAACTGCTAATCTTCCCTTTGATAGGAATGAATAGGTGGAGATCTTCAGGGGTCTGCTTGAAAGCCAGGTCCTTAGGTAGTTTCTGGGAGTCTGTCTTGGATCTAAATTACTTGTTCCTAGATCTCTGTCATGTCTGCTTCATCATGCTGGAGTCTCTCATGTCATTCTTTTAAACAATCTTATGTCAGAGCAGCTGCAAGGCTATCAGCTAGAAGATAACCTGTGAGAACTATTGTTCAGCTAGGACTTAATCTGAGCTGTATTTACGTATTTTGTTGAGACTACACAAAGAGCCAATAAGGGAGGTAATTTTCCAGCACAAGCAGTGAGAGACTGGGTTTGCGGAAGAAGGCTTACTATCGCCATGCTGCTCCCTCAGGTGTCCACAGCAATCTTGTGAACTGCTAATCACAAAAGCCCTTGTGGGTCGATGTGAATGCCTGAGCTCCCTTCCGAGCCATATTTCCTTGTTCTTTACACTTTTGGCATTCTGAAGCATGTTTTGAAGTCTTGACATACCCTAGATCAGCTTGTAAAGAACAACAAAAATGTATGAACCTGAAGTTCTTCATGTGTAACCTTTAAATATCAGGAATTCTCAGTTCCCAGTGCCTAAAAACAGTGAACATGCAAACAGGTTACCCAAGACAAGCTTGGGTGGGGACTTTCAGCTAGTTAGAAGATGTCTATTTACACCTTCCTAACTTTGCTGGCTGTACCGTACTTTATATCCCTGACCCCCTGACACATGCTGCAAATTCACAACTTCATGAACCTTCCCCGTATCTGCATGTTTACATGCCACATCCCTTGCTATGCTTGTGTATTTTCTGCAGAGAAACCATGTCTGGTTTTCCGCCAGTGTCTCAGTCACTTGCCTTTTTGCGAGCTTTCCACGATGTACCACCATGGGAATACCTTTTTTTCTCCCAGACCAGCAGGACCATTCCCCTCTCTTGAAGAAGAGTGGCACAGATGTCCCTCATCAGCACTGACACTTGTGACAGCTGAGATAAACTGAAGCTGTCCAGGAACCCAGCAACGTACTTGAGCACTTCTACTGGGAGGCTGCTCAGCGAGTCCTTATTTCTCCTACCATTAGCCACTGCGGAATTGCACTTCCCTGATTGAGCAAGGACGGTGTCCACCTCTGGCTTAATAGCAAATGTCTTGAGAGGCTTGCTGTATATAACCTTAGCCTTAAGCCCATCAGGGCGGAAGTGATTCTGAACAAAAGTACATCCCAAGTAGGCCAGTGGGCAGCGATGCTGGAACCATCCATCCAGACATGACTGGATATCAGCATGCACGTTCTTGAAGTGGGATGGGAACTCGTCCCTCCTGAAGAAATGGCTGCAAGTGAATGTGAAAGCTGAACTGCTTTTGTTGTGTCTTCTGGTTACAGATTCAGTGTAGAGCTCCAGATGGAGTTCTGGTGGGCTTTCTTCATCCAGAGTATCTGCTAGAACAGAATTGGCAGAGAAGGGCTCCAGAGGAAAGTTGTATGTCTGTGTTGCAAAATCCACAAAGAGTCCATCGATACCCCTTGCTTCAGAGATCTCATGGCCTTTCAGTTCTTTTTCCAGTGCACACAGCAGTGTGGCTTTAACTATATCTGTCTTAGGTAGTTCTTCTATGTTTATTCCCAATTCTGAGGTATCCACAGACTTGTCTGAAGTTGGTACCTTGTGGCCCAGTGCATCCCCTAGTCGTGCTCTTTTGCCACAGTAACTAACTGGCACTTTGAAGGTGTAGACAGTCTTCACTTCCTGAGCTTCCAAGTTCCCATAGACAAAGTCTTTTTCTTTGGGAGTGCACGCAGCAAGCTGGCCAAAGCGAATGAGCATTCCGCCATGATGTACCAGATACATGTTGTAATCACCTACACCAACTTCCTTCTTCAGCCTCTCCAGGACCCCTTCTTGCCAGGGAGCCAGTCCTGTCATTTCTGTATTCGGTGTTACTTGTTCAGGATTTTGGTCCTTTGCCTCTTCTGCACTGTCAGGTATTTCCTTTGCCTTCTCTGTGGAGCTAGCAGCATGAGGGGCTGATGCTGTTTTCTTGGAAGACTCATCTGTCTTTTGTCCTGTGCTGGCTGCTGACCCTGTTACCTTGCAAGCCAGGAGCTCTTTGCTGAAAATGTTCTCCCAGGTTTGGTAACTCCCCAGATCCATTCCCTCTTTGTCCTTTGCCAAATCTTCACGCTCACGTTGACTGAGCTCGGACAACTGGTTGTCACCTCCTTGGGAACCACAGGCTACTCCTCCCACAGCACCTTCTTCCCCATCCATGGCTGTAACCATTAGCTCTTCCATTTCATCCTTTTTCCTCCACTCTGGAAACAAGTCGGCTATTTTCAAAGTCCTGAAAAGTATCTTCTGGTCTCTGAGCGCCAAGGCTGTGTCCAGACACTCTTCGTTCAAGGACTCCTTCATAATGTTCTTGTGAAGGGTTGTGTCCGAATCCACATTTGGCCAGCGATTCCACTCCATCGAGCAGCAGACAACACTGGCTGGACAGACCTGGAGGTGCTTCGCCAGCTTAAAGCGTGCCATGGAAAAAGGGCAGCCATAGGCTGAGTTGAGGCAGGAGACCTGCTCCAAGGGACAGAGCAATTGGTGCTCCTCCTCCTTGCACATGTGGAAGGTGGCCCCACAGTGAAAGCGGCAGCTGATCACCATGCAGGAGATGGAGGGCTCAATCGGTGCACGGCAATGCCGGTTGAAACATCTCTCACAGTGTCTGTGCTGCCCAGCGGGAGCTTTCTGAGCCCGGTGCTGTGTGTAGCAAAGACAAGAAGACAAGAGTTATTGCCTGAAGGAGCAAGAATGGACACAGACCCTCCATACTTGTGTTTGGTTTTCATGTGTTTGGTGCTTACATGCACTTCTAGCAAGAGTAAGGCTCTGGACAAATGACTGCCAGCTACATACAGTTACATACCAGCACTTATCGCAGCAATAGAGTGTGGCCTGATAGCAGCACAGATATAAATAAAGTCACTACTTGTTATCCCAACAGAGGCAGCCAGGGTTTGGGAGTGGGCTGTTTTCTGTCCCAGTACTTACACTGGTTCTATCTATAACAAGTTGCTGAAATCAAGACTGCCAGAGGAACAGTGAGGGAGCTTCCCACTTCCTCAATGCTGTGTGAGTATGAGTGATGATGTTCCTTTCTCCACTTGAGAAAAGTAGTTAACTAAATGACATGTAGGTCATTTGGCCTACGTGGCTTGTTATCCCTCCATAAAGACATGAATGTTACAAATGAACAGCTCCACAGTTGCAAGGCTGAGAGTGAAGATTACAGTCATGATCCCAGTTCCCAGTGTGGAAACCAGCCTGGGTAAAGGGTAATTTGCTTGACCTCTTTTACTTTGCTTTCCTGATTTCCCCTTAAACTCCTAGCTGATGTTTGCATGCCATGGCACAGACTGCGGAGGACTTTCCTTCAGGCAGGTTTATTTGCTACATCCACATTCAGTTGTCAATACCTGGAATAAGGTGATGCCTCCATCTGTGTTTTGGAGAAAAACTCCACAGTGCAGTGGGGGCTTGTGGCAAGGTTATACTCACGCAGTTAAATCTGTTTTCTTTCCCATTTTTTTAATGAATCACCTTTCACCTTTCTTTCCCTTGCTGTCACCAGCGAATGCCAAGTAGATAGGAAGGAGGAGAAGAGGGCAGTTATGGGTTATCTCATCCTCAGCTCAGCACCACAGCATGCAGTTAGGGCAGAAGGGAAGCCAGAAAGGTTTCCTTGACAGAGCTTTTCCCTTCCTGTAATGGAGCAGCGGAGAGGTCAGCTCTGACCATGCCTTTTACAGGGTCCCTTTTTGAGAAAGAAACCAGTTTTGTTCCTTTGGGATCTACTTGAGATCATGATCCTACAAAACCTAGTCATCACTGCTCTACTTTTTCAGTTCACACTATGTACTTCTGACAAATCAGTGTCAAACACTACCCATTACTGAATAGGTGATCCTGAGTTGATCATATTTTAGATTCAGTTTATGAAGGCGTTAGTGGCACCACAAGGGGCCAGAAAATAGGGAAAGGGGTCCCAGGCAGCAAGTAATAAACAATACCCATCTCTGTTTCATAAATTAAGCTGCCACCAGGCATTTTCATGAATGTAACATTTTGCAACCAACAGTCTGGATTAAAAGAACAAGTTGAGGTTGCCAAAACAAATGTTTCAGAAATTTCAACCAGCTTTATTATATAAACAGGATAAATGCTTTCTTAAGGAAGACTGCATTTCAGTTCTCACATTTCCATATTAATGTGGTTTCAAAATATATATATATATTTTTCTTCTTCTTACTTTAAAAACTTTTCATATAAAAAGGACATACAATTTTCCTGAGGTCCAACAGCAAAAAGCAGAAGTACAAGCACATGACGTATGAGGTTCCTTATAAAAAGTTATCACTGCCAGATTGCTAGCTTTGTGTCAGAATGAACTACTGATCTCTTTTGCTTTCATTATTATGCTTTCTGTTCTTTACCATTAAGTCAATTAAATCAGTTCATTTAGTAAAAATTATGCACTTATGAGTCCTGTTTCCAAAAGTTCTCAGTTCCCCTTGCTCATAATATCTTTACTTTTGCAATAATCCCTGGCAATAGCTGTTAAATCTCCTTGAACATGGGAAAACAGAAGCACAGTGTCTGACAGTAAGGAGATGGTAATTAGCATGAGGCATGCCTTCTGTTTTGAAAAATCTAAGAACATAATAGATGACGTTCTGTGTCAGAGCAGTGGTCTGCCCAGCCCAACAGCCGTCTTCAACAACATCCGTAAGAGATGCTGTTTGGGGGAACATGTAGGACCTCTTGTGGTCCTTTCCCCTCACACACAGTTGGTGGATTAGAGAGCTGCAGGCTGCTCAGTCACTACTTGGAGCTGCTTCCCTGGATACCTTCAACTGTTATCAGTAACTTGGCCCAAAAAAGAGCTGCTGTAAGTAGAAAATTCCTGACCTCAGACTTTCTGCTCCTTGCTGTAGAGGTTGCATTCTGGCTTGGTTCAGCACACTGTGAATCTTTGTGGAAGTGAAAAAGCTAATGATAAGGAGGAACTGTAGTTCTGTTTCCAAGCAGAACCCAGGGCACTTTCTTTTGAGTGAAAATGAGAAAAAGATTTTTGGCAAGTCTTCCCACCACACTTTCTACGCAGTAGGAACTACCATAGGCCCAGTAGACTCTTATTTGGCTCTGGTTAAAAATGGACATTGTTAGTAAAATAACTTAGATATTTTTTTTCTTTTCTAAGGTTGAAGAAAATACAGTAGTGGCATTTACCTACATCTGAGTGCTTTTGCAAGCCCAGGATTAAGTGATCAAGCCCTGAGGAGAGCTGTGCTGCAGAGAAAGTAAGCTCTGGCTCAAGGGGAAGAGACACTGCATGAAGCTGCTTCCCTTGTCTTTCTTGAAGCCACCATCCTAACTTCTTGTTTTTCACACCCCAGCAAAGAAATTTGCAAATGCCAGGGAAGGAAAGATTTCTGGGAAAGGCCACGCTTCTGGATTCCTGCATTCACTAAAGACCACATACTCATGTTTGAATTTGATGTGCATTAATTGCTCAGCACATGATTGTTCTATCCTTTGCAACTTCCAACACTGACCAATACCTGTTTGCACCTCCTAATGAATCAATCCCATTCCCTCTCCATCCTGCAGAGTAAAATATCCTGTCCTTGACGGTTCCTTTACCCAGGGACAAACTTAGACTCTGAAGTATAAGTCTCAGGTACCTTCATCTTTCTTTGTATTAAAAGAGCTCAAGACAGCAATGCAGAAAAGTAGTATTTTGTGACTACCCGTTATAACATTCATTGCCTCATCTTGAGAAGCACTGGGTTCTGCACAGGGGTGACACTGAGGTGCTGGTCAGGGTGCCCCCAGTCAGATCCAGACCTTAAATACATGTGGTTTAGGATGGAATCTGTCCTGCTTTAGGCTGTTTAGTTACTTCTACTTTTATGTGGCTCAGAGAAGCAGAAGATACAGATGGACTTATTTCACATTGGCAGCATCCGTGCTGCTTTCATTCTTGTAGCATTTTGCTGCAAATATAATCTCTAAAAATAGTCCCAAGCTATGACTTGCATAAGGTCAGAGGAAGGCTGGGTACATTACACTGCAATAAAAACATGAATGTGTGAACAATAATTTCCACTGCAAACCACCTTTCAGAGAGAAATAATTGATAAATAAAAATACATCTGAGACACAGGCCTTATGGTTCTCCAAAGACACAGAAAAAGCTGATTGCAAAGCTTCTGGAGAGGAGTCTGCTTTTACACTGCTTTATGCTGAAACAAACCCCATCAAAATCATGTGTAGAGAAAGAAAATTCATGTTTTGTTTATGAAAAATGACCACATCAGAGCATGCAAATGCAGAATCAGTCTTCATCATTATTCAGGTATTTTTTTTGTTGAGTTTACCTCATTTCTAACCTGTGTATGCTGTTCTTTTCAGACAACTGATTTCTATGCCTCTCTTTTAATTGTCAAATCTGTGAAGCTAGAGGACAGGAAGAAGGGAGAGAAATTTTTTTCTGATATTTATCAGAGTTTGAATGCTTCTACTACTCCAACATGTCAGTAATTGGGAGCTCTGTGGTTTAGTTGATGGCGTTATTGTCAGTACACAAACTACAACTTTCAAAACCCTGAGCAGAAAGTTTACAAATTCTTGCCTTGGTAAGTTTGATACATGGCATCCAGACACAGATATGTCAGGTGATGAAACATTTCTCTAAACCTGTGCACTTGTTTCCCCACAAGTTGTAAAATTTCTTAAGAGTGGAGTTAGAAAAAAAAAATCAAACCACAAATATTTACTTGAATCATGTTCAAGCTACTGTGGAAAGAAAGGATGCAAAATACAGTCCACAGTCTGTCCACTTTGGTAAATCTTTATTTTTAGACTGTCATGACAGCTAATCAAGTAAGGTTTAAAAATATACAGCTGCTATTTTAACTGCAGATATGTCTGTGTCTGGAACAGATCTGTGCAGTCACAATAACTTCCAGTTTATAAACAAATTACAATTTATTTTCAAAAATATATTTAAGTCTGTTGCAGTCAATGAGCCAAAACAATACAACAGTTTTCTGATTTGGTATTTGCTATAAGTGACCGATCATATGCCATACTAAGGTTATACATCTTATCTGAGCTCTATGCACAGAATCAAGGGATGCCTCCCATTTTAAAGAACCATCGAAACAGGCCACCATAAACTCCAGAAAATTATCTTAAAGAGTGCCTCTGAGATGAGATTGCAAATGAGCATAAAACAATCTTTCTAAGATTTACAACATGATAAGGAACTCTGAAAAACAACTCAGGAAGGTTTGCATACAAATGCTGGAGCCAAGAATGTTAAAGTCACGTACAATGTTACAACAGAAGAGTATTTTCAAAGAATGTGAATACTTTTGGTGAACTGTATGGGGCAGATAGGAAATATTATCTGTTTATTTTAATTCTTGTTACTCAGTATACGGTGTTTATCTCATCTTTATCATAATACTTAAATCCTGATGTCAATATAGAGTTATTTATTTCCTTACAGGGTTTTTCAATGTATTTACTATCTTGGTATCTGAGAGGGTTCACAACCAATAATGAATTTATCTTTGCAGTAATAGGGGTGCACTTGAGGTTAAAAGATCCTATTACTTCCATTTGACAGATGTAGAATTATAGTATGGAAAGATGAAAATAAATATAATTAAATCTAATATTTGACACACACACACACACTCCCCCCCACACCCACCCCAGCTATGGAGATGCTCAGGTTTTGATGTTTCACTTGCTGTTGCATGCCACCTGCACAAAAACCCTGGCAGCACCAGCTGTAGAATCCTATTTTCTAGGAGAAGATCTAAGGCTCCTTAAACTAGAGTTTTTATTCTCTTTTCATGCAGTGTTCTTCCTTCATCACAATGTACTTAACAACTTCAGCAAGAAATTGGGCTTGGGTCTCCTTTTGCTAGGCAGACATATTTATTTCTTGGAGCTGAGAAAGAAAACACTATGCCATTGGAAATGTACTGTACTCCATTTGTACATGATTCTTGTGAGCCTCAGCCTTCTAAAGTTCTGTCCTTTGATACAAAATAAAAGGCAAATCCAAGAATGCCACCCCCTGGAATGACAGTGAGTAAGTGAGTCAAGCTCCACATCTCCACACCCAGAGCAGGGACAGCTACAGCTTGAGCAACTGCCTTGGCATTAGGTGTAGTGGATCACTGTCCTTTGTGGCACACCAGTTGCCATTCGGACTGGTCTTGCATACGTGTTGCCAGCCAGGCTTTAAAAGAGTCAGGCAGTGAACATGGTACATCCCAGGGTAGGTTGAAAAAAAGAATTAAAAGGTATAGATGAAATCTTCATCAGTAACACTAATAAATTTCTAGCAAGCATGTGCGAGACACAGTTTCTTTGAGCCTCAGACCTTAAACAAGTACATGGTCATTATAGGGGCACTTTGATTCCAGGACAACCCTTCTGGTGAACCTCAGACCCTCAGTATAAGAAGACACATGAAGTGAAAAGGTTTTCTGTGAGAAAACTGACCTGTTAGATAAGCTGTAAAATGGAAGGATGAAGCTGTGACAACTAGGGAGCTACTCCCTGTATTTTCTAGCTGGTAATCAGCTGGCTGAGACTGTGGTGTTTAATGGCAATAATCACTGGTTCAGAGTTACTGAATGGGTTGGAATTGCTTTATACTGAAAAGAAATTGCTTTAAAATTACAAGGATGGAGTAGGTCCACAGTACAGCACATCAGTCAAGCACATTCCTTGCTTTTCTGCCTTAGCATGTGTGCTGCTCAAGTTCTCACAGCAGCACATCAGCTTCTCTTTGGCTCCCTAAACCTGTCATGCAGGAGAAGCTGTTGCACCACCAAGCCTCCTCTGCACCTGGTAAATCTGTGCTGTGCACACAAAGAGGCACTGAAGCTTGCCTGTGCAATTTCTGTCCAGTGAAATGCACTGGTGCTGTTATGGGAGGAGTAGAGGAGAGTTCAGAGCAGTCACAGGTGATACTGGGCACTCCTGGTAGGGACCCCACACTGCACTCTCCTCTCTGAGACCTGGATAAGCAATATTTCCTTCTCCTCCCTACCTGGCATAATGTAGCCATAGCTCACCTGAGACAAACCCACTCCAAAATTCCAGGTGCTGAAGTGGTCCCTTGGGCTGGCAGTGGGGTGCAAGGCAGCCCAGGAGCAGGGTCTTGTGCTGGGCATATTGAGGAGCTGTGTGGGAGACAGGAGGGACAGGGAGAAGGAGGAGGCTGTGGCATGGAGCTGCTTTGCAGCTCCTCCTGCATATGAGGGGTCCCTGTGCTGTCCTTGGTATAGACACAGGCAGGCACACTGCCACTTTGCATTGATAACTTGTGAATGGCTTTATATTTTGTTTGAGTTCAACAAGTGCTTTAAAATAAGTTCCAGTTTAGTTGCAGTTTGAGAAAAAAATGAATGGTTAAAACTATTTTTTTTCCTTTGAGCTCAGGTTCTATTTTGTTCCCTGGTAAGAATCTCATTAACATACTTTTCTGAAAACTTCTCAAGGTAATCAGCTGAATGATTTAAGCAGAAGGAAAAAAAAAAAAAGAAAGGAACTACAGCCCAATGCAGATGCCCAGCATAGAGAATTTCAGGGCTATCGGTCAAGGAATGAGTCATAAACACAAAAGAGAAAAGATTCGTGAATAAAAACTCTTAAGCAGCCAACTAAGTGGTACTGTAGTAGCTCTAACACTTGTGATTCTTACTTCATCATCTCACTATGCAGTTTGGCCTACAAACATACATTTGCTGTCTGAATCTACAAAATTCACCAGATTTTGTGTCTTGGCATTTTTGCCAGAAGATTGCTCTTGCCTCTCCTCTGACGCTGAGTGTATCTGTGTGTCTTCTGTCAGAGTTTCTTGAAAATTACAAACATTGAATTTTTGATTTATCATCTGTCCTGCAACTGAAGCGCCCATCTTAGAATCAGCATGTTAGTTTTTTAAAACCTCAGATACAGTGATGCAAACCATGGCCAATCCACTGAATATGTTATGGAGGGGTTTTTTTAGAGTAGCATGTCACAGAAGCATTCACAGTTACCAGCTGCCTCTGTTTTAGGGTGACATTTAAAACACCTTGTGTCTGATTATTCTACTTCATCTTAATTACTAAGGCTGTTCTGAAGACATCTTGATTTTCATAGCATTGCATTGCATAAGGGTTGACCAATAAAGACTCCAACTCTATTTACAAAGCCTTACCTTAATCATAGAGTCCCTGTGTGTGTACCAAGCACTTTCTCTCCTGGTGGTGTTCAGCTGGGTTGAAGTGAGGTGGGTAAGGGAGAACTGCAAGCAAAGGAAGAGGAGAGACACAGACCAAGCCCAGGCAGAAACATCAAGTAGTTTTGGGATGTTAAAAATAAAACCTCTGCATGTGACCGTGTAGCTCAGCTTACAGAGCCATCTCTTCCAGTGTATTTGTTAACACTGTCACTTCTGGAGCGATACTTCACAGGGAAGATGTGAGAGGCAGAACCAATAATACTCCGTGCCCCCTGCATGAGAAAAGAAGATCCAAACCCTTCCCAGAGCTCTGTGTCAGCTCCCTGCCACTCTCTGATGCAGGTTTGCCCTCTATGACTTCACTCCCCTTGGTGCCCACTCCACTTTGTGGTTTCTGCTGCTGTAATTGTTGCTGTGCACCTGGCTCCCATCGTCACCAACTCTAGCGGGTGGTGCAGACGGGGGTGGTGGGTTTATCATCCCTCTGGGCAGAAAGTGGG
>NW_010178456.1:0-3029 GCF_000695765.1 Mesitornis unicolor | reverse complement strand
AGGAATGGCCCAGATCTGTCTGCCCACCTCCCAGGGATCCTCAAGAGACTCCCTGGCTCCAGCCCCTCCACGGCACAGCAAAAGGGTCCCACTGGCCACCAGGAGGAAGCCTGAAGGGTGCAGTGTCACCCTTTCTCTGCCAAGCCTGAGGAAGCAAAGGGGGGCAGTCACATTTTACTGTCAGCATGGACCCATTGAAGCACTTCATGGGGAGTTTCACAGTGAGTTTCATGATGAATTTTATGAAGTTCATGGTGAGCATTTCATACTCATGGCGAGTATAGACATATAGGTACTACTACATGTTGGTTAGGTGCAGGGGTTTAAATGGGGCTGGTGCTGCTTCTCCCTGGTGGGTGGTCACCCCATCTGGCTGCAAAGATGGCTTGTGTGACCCTGCTGCTGTACACGGCCACTTTCCACCACCTCAGAAGCACAGAACAACACCTTTTGGCTGTGGCAGCTCTGAGATCTTCAGTCATTATGAACTTGCTGCTTTGCTTTATCCTATCTGCAAAACCCCAGTGGCTCTCCTCGTTTGAAACAGTGCAGGCAACTGTGTTTTCATTTTTAGGGCTGAGCAAAATGTCACTAGGCGACAACCAGGGCTTGCTGTTGCCAATCGCAATTTAGTAGTGCTAAATATGGTTAGCAGTCTGGCTCTGTGGCCTTTTTTAGAAAGGGCTGTATTATCGTGATACCATTTTCTGTCATCCCATTGCACTGGGGAAAACAGGGGCCAGTGGTAATATTCCTAAACCCAAATTTCACCCAATCACAACATGATCACAAATCTGTTTACCCCATCCACTTCCAGCCCTCACTTCCCAGTTCAGGGTCATTCCTCAGCCTTCAACATTGTCACAATCTTTTTTTGCTGTGTTTAAAAGCATGCTGCTTGTGTGCCTCACTTTTATATGAACTAAAAAATTATTCTCAAAATTCTGTATTATTGGTTTAGGAGTAAACACTCTGCAGCTGATTTAACCCAGATTACTAAAGCACTTAGGGCTTCAGAAGTAGCTGTTGTCAGAAACGAAGCTACCTTCTGTCTTCATTTTACCAGCACCTGATGTCAGCCTGGTTTTAGATCTCTGTGTTTCCAGACAGTCTGAATTGTGGTCGTGATTTTTACTGCTTCCATGTGTTTCCTGGTGGTCTCACAGACCTGAACAGCCTGCCCTGGGCAGCCTCACGTAACAGAAGCCCCCCTGAGTTTTGCAAATCCTTGTCTGCAGGTGATGGCTGTACTGCAAAAAGGTGTCATCTGTGGTGGCCTTTTAGGGCAGGGTATCACAAGATGTGCAGAATGAACATAGTTTACCATCCCTGAAAATGTGTACATGGTGGAGAGAAAGGAGCAGCAGAGTGAAGGGAATGGAGGACACAAATTCATCCTTGTACCTGCAGCACAGCGCTGCTGTTGCCACCGCCCTTACCTGTGCTATTTTGATTCAAGGTATCTCAGGAATCCCGACCAATACTGTAACCAGACCTACTGCTGCTTACTGGTAGGGTGTGAGAAATGTGAAATCTCTGAAAGAAAAGTGTAACTGTTATATATCATTTTGATGCAAATGCTTTGGGAGAAAGCTGTTGCCTGTCTGCTTTAATCTCTTATCTCAGTTCTGTGGGTAGAAATACTGTGCTACATAGAAGCCCTATGAAATATACACATCTATATGTATATGATATGTATATTTCATATGTGTATGTATACACGATATGTATATATGTATACAAGTATCTGTATCTACTGATATGGTAAAATTGGGCCAGATTTGGTAGCCTGAGAGAGGTGAGGCTGCTGCAGCTTCATGTCCTCAGCCTCAACCAGAAGCTGGTGAGCTTGCATTCGCAGTAGGCACCCGCACACAACACTCATATGCACCCCATATATATGTATATACACAGATGGTCACACAGATAACATCAGTCACGCAGCACTCTGAACACAGGCAGTGCCAGCAGCCTCATCCCACATCCTTCTCTGGCTGAGCAGGATGGAGGTGCACTGCTGAACGTGTGTGGGTATATATATATACACATACACTCAGCTCCCTCCAGCAGCTGGGGTCAGCACGTCTGCACAGTAGCTGCCTCTCAATCCCTGTCTGTCCAGTCCCCCTGGTCCCCTAGTAGCCAGCTCCCCTGTGGTGCTTTGGCCTCCCAAACCATCACAAACCATTTACACACCACCGGCCCTTCTTATTCCTGTATCCCTCTGTTCTCCCACACTTGGTCCTCCAGAAATCACCTAAACACCTCTCTTTCCCCTCTTTGCTTACTTCTCAAAGCATCCCATACTGGGCCCTGTTCAATTCCCAAATGCTCCTGCCCTGCATCCCATTGTGTGTCCCACTCCCCTGTTCACAGCAACCCCCCCCAGCCCTAAGAGTACACTGGAGCTGGGGCTCTTCTGGGACAGCCCTGGAAGGGGCCCAGACAGGGTGTCCCTCCGAGTCCCTAATTTGTGTTCCAGTCTGCCACGATGCTCCTCTGGGTGTGTGGAGATGGGCTTCTGGTGGGCTGATGGCTCCCGGGATGGGCCTGGGAGCACCCAGCAGGGTCTGTTTGGGCATCTCCTCCTGCCATTGTCTTCCTGTGCTTCTCTCTGGGTGTGCAGATGAGCTTTTAGTACATAACCTAACATATGTATCTATCTAAACATATAGTGTGGTTGACTGGCAGCTATTGTGAGGTTTTGTGCTAACTATACGACCAGTGACCACCACTGCCGGTTTTAGTACTGCCACTCAGCCGCATTCAGTCTTACGGTCACCCGTGTAAACCGCGAAATGGCTTCTCGTTTCACCCGTACCCTTAAGCGTAGGCAGCAGCGGTCTGGCTTGTGGTGCCACCAAGTTCCACCGCCAGATAACTAGCATGGCAGGAAGCATTAATTAAAATGGAAATATCAGCTCGTTAGGTGATCCCGGGCTGTAAAAGCACCCCCTGGGGGAGGGTGGGGTGGTCCGTGCCCGTCACTAAGCTCTCTTGCGGCAGCACTGACAGGTTACGGCCTAACC
>NW_010178455.1:0-8953 GCF_000695765.1 Mesitornis unicolor | reverse complement strand
ACCTGCCCTTCTTGAACCCATGCTGACTGGGCCTAATCGCTTGGTTGTCCTGCATGTGACATATGATGACACTCAGGATTATTTGTTCTATAATAATTCCATAACAGCAGCAACAGATTGTGTTGATTTGCTGGAGGTTAGGAAGAGGCTGCAGAGGGACCTGGACAGGCTGGGTCCATGGGCAGAGGCCAACAGTATGAAGTTTAACAAGACCAAGTGCAGGGTCCTATAATTTGGCCACTATAACTCTGTGCAGCGCTACAGACTGGGGGAAGAGTGGCTGGAGAGAGGCACAGCAGAGAGGGACCTGGGAGTACTGATTGGCAATCAACTGAACATGAGCCAGCAGTGTGCCCAGGTAGCTTGAAAGGCCAACGGCAACCTGGCTTGTATCAGGAATAGTGTTGCCAGCAGGACTAGGTGTGTAATTCTCCCCTTGTACTCAGCACTGGTGAGGTCTCACCTCGAGTACTGTGTACAGTTCTGAGGCCCTCACTTCAAGAAGTATATTGAGGTGCTGGAGCAGGTCCAGGGGAGAGCAATAAGGCTGGTGAAGTGACTGGAAGGAAAGCCTTATAATGAGAGGCTAAGGGAGCTGGGATGTTTAGCCCGGAGAAGAGGAGACTCAGGGGGGACCTTATCACTCTCTACAACTACCTGAAGGGAGGTTGAGGTCAGGCTCTTCTCCCAGACAACTAGTGACAAGACGAGAGGACATAGCCTGAAGCTGTGTCAGGGGAGATTTAGGCTGGATATTAAAAAGCACTTTCTCACAGAGAGGGTGATCAGACATTGGAATAGACTGCCCAAGGAGGTGGTAGAGTCACCATCCCTGGAGTTGTTTAAGGAAAGGCTGGATGTGGCACTTAGTGCCATGGTCTAGCTGATGTGGTAGGTCATAGGTTTGACTTAATGATCTCAGAGGTCTTTTCCAGCCTCAATAATTCCGTGATTCTGTGATACCATAGCACTCCTTTTGTCCTCCTCTGACAGTAGCAGAATGATGAAACTTAAAACTTCATGGAAAATCCATTGTCTGTATGTGAAGTTACTGCTTGTTTCAGCCATGGCTGGGTAAAGAGAGAGCTGTTATAAGAAAGCAAGTGAAAGCAAATTGTTCTTGTCTTTCATAAAGCAGCCTCAGAAGAGTTTGCCTTCACTATCTTGTTTGCAAGTTTTAGTCTCTCCAGCAGAAGCATTTTCAGCATCCAGATTTTCAACACTAAAGGTTACATTCCCCTCTAGCTGATACCAAACTGTAAGTTTATCTACACTCAGCATCTGCAAGCTCTCATTGTGCTGTCACCACTGGTGTCCTAGATGATGGCAGTCAGCTACTTCTAAACTGTAATAGCACAGTTTAAGCCAGAGTTCCTCAGAAATGTAATCTGAATGCAAATGAGAGAGGATATTGTAAGTAATTGTTACTCAATTAATTGCTCAGTTAATTGTAAGTAACTCAATGTAAGTGTTGCCCTTGCTGATGGAGAAGCTCTTATCAAGAAATAAACCCAATGTCTCCTGAAATTCTACTGTTGCTCCAAGACATGCCCAAGAACTCATCTAGTCTATGTATTTCAGCTAAGCACTTGCAATGGAAAAAATAAGCTAATTCACATTTCTTCTCAAGTGAGTAAGTGAACTTCAGCACTTTTTCAAGCCACTTAGCTGGAGTTCCCAGGAAACAAAGAGCATTCTTACACCAAAACGGGTTTTCTTTTCCCTTAAAAAAAAGAAGTTGCCACAGAAGCAAACAACAACAAAAAGGGCAGTTCAGAAGATTGTTAATAGCCTCATAGCCAAAAATTATTATGCCTTTCCGCCACTAGATAAGCAGGAAACCAATGAGAATTTGTCTGAAGATGATGAGAAGAAACTGAAAACAGAACTGGAAGCCTAAATGTATCATTGCTGTAATATCACTGGCACTGCTTCAGCGCTATAGTCAAGGAAAAGCCTGAGTTTAACAGAAGGAAAATTGATACCTTCCAATACAAGCTTTGTGGAATTATCTTAACAGTTCTGTAATTTATGAGCTGAAAAACCAGTAACAATCCAGCTAAGGAAGCATCAAATGCAGGTTGGTCTGAGGACATTAGAAGATAAAAATATAAACAGGAACAGATTGAATTGAGTTTTACTTAATGGACAGTTGGAGGAGGTACAAAAGAGAGGTTCCATTGATTGGAATTTATGCAACTTTATGTGGCAAGAACTAAGAAATTAAATATGAGTCTTAAAGGGGCAAGTTGATGGTCTTGAACAGTTTTCAGACCAGACCTCCTCCCTCAAGAAAATTGATTGGCAAAATCAAAAGAATGCTGGTTACATTTGTAAGACAACTAATCCTTGGAGAAATGAGGCTTGATAAACAGAAACTAAAATAGAAGATTTAATGAAAATGCCACTGAAGCAAAATAACTCTTCCGGCAGTTATGAGACAGCTACTCATGAAAGCTGTAATGAGTTCGATGAGTAACTTGCTTTTAATCAGCCAGCTTTTGCATGATGACTTTTTAAAATGTGCAATCTGGTAATAACACAAGCAAATTTTTTTAAGTAGCAGCTGGAGAATATGGCAGAAAACCTTAGGTAACAGAAACTTCAAAAATACTACTCGTTAGCATATTAGTTACTAGGTGGTTTGGTTTATCCATATCATGATTACGTAGTAGCTGATGTGTTAAATGCCACATTTGTTCAGATCACCAAAAGAAGCTGATTATCATTGTACCAATAATTTAGCACTTTTAACAAAAAAGCTAAGAGTCTGCTAGGATGCAGTTCCTTCTGGGTCCAGAGGCACAAGACTCGTGACACTTAATGCCTTCACAATCCATTCTTCCTTTGTTGTTAGAGATGTCAGGCTCAGAATTAATGTTCTATGCACTCACTCAGATTTTAGGCATTTCCAAACAATTTCTCATCAGTGAAGACAATATCTCAGTCAAGAAGTGTCCGTTTTTGTCTCAGTTCAGACTAAGTTCTGGGCAGCTCTGTTTCTAACTCTATAGTTAGAAACGACAACAGGGCAACTCTCATGGGTGTTCTCAGGCATCCCTGGAACCAGGATCTCAGAGGCTCAGGCACACTGGTTCATTCAAAAATCCAAAACAGCTGTAGCGCACCAAGTTCCTCTGCCATGACAAAACTGATATTCCTGTGTACTTGCACAGAGGCAAACTGTTCTGAGGGGGAGAACTCCAAGGTTGCAGACTACAGCAGCTACAGCAGTCAGAGACCAACAGAGGAAGGTTTATAGAAGTGCAGTTTCGGGCTTGAGTGCCTGCAGTTTTTCCTAGCTGCACTACAGTCACCTTATCTTTTGCAGGATTTTTTGGATGGAAGAATCATTATTGAAGATTCATTATAAGTTCTGACAAATAAATGAACTGAACAGTCTTGTCACTGTTTCACCTGGCCTTCCCACCAAGAATATTTATAAAGTAGCTTTTGTGATCGCAGGTATTGGGACCTACCAGATTTCAAGCTTCCTGAGTCTGACCAGATCCTTGTCTGACCTCTCTCACCACTCCTGTGAATGTCTTTTAATAACCCTCCAGAGTCGTCTTCTTCCTTTTCTCCAGTCTTGGCTTCTCGACTGACCATCTTATCCCCTCTGACAGGTGATATCTAAACAGGTCATCTTCTCTTAGATTGCACTCTGGAAATCCAGATTTTGAAATTAATTTGTTTGCACTCTAACCAGCTCAAGATTCTGTTGCCTTTCCATGGGAATGAGAGATCACCAGGACTGAAAAGGCATTATGCTACCCCTGCCTAACCCTTAGATGGAACAAGAACTTTTCCTGATGGTTTCAAGAAGAAAGATGTAGTAACAAAAAGAGTTAATTCTGGACAGTCTTAATGTTTTAGAGGCAAGGAAATACTCATTAATTATAAAGGTATATTGATACACAAATCACCAGAGACATATAATAATCCCTCACCAGTTTGTTAGCCAAATTATACTTTCCAACACAGTAGTTTATAATTTGACCAGGTTCTGTCTGAGACCACATCCTCTGCAATCTACTGCTGTCATGTTTAGTGGCATATCCTGTCGCCAAACTTCTTACATGGAAACTTCTTCCTTTATAATCAATGTTCTCTCTTGTTTACCAGTAGCAGCCCAATGCTCACCTGCATCCCAAATCAAGGATGAACCATATTGCACTAGACAATGAGGCAATGCAGAGCAGAAGGCAAGAGGTGCTTGTCAGTCACAAGCAGGGAGAACTGGGAGGGAAGACAAGAAAGCCGTGGGTAGCATTGTGCAGTTGCAGTGACTCAGCCTGTGTAATTAGGATTAGATGATGGCTTTCATGTCATTACTCTATGTAAGGGGGAGTGCACAGGAGGAGCACCAACAGAAGTCTGCTTCGAGAAACTGTAGTCTTTCACAGGAATCTTTGTGCCCACAGGAATGAGTAATTCATTCATGCACTCTGCCCCAGTTTATTCCTCAGGACACAACTTTCAGCACCCTTCCCACAGTGCTGACTCAAAGCAAGAAGGGCTGACATTCCCATGCTACAGAAGTTGCTGGGCTGCATGGAGGAAGGAATTGTCAGTCTAAATTCTGGCTCTGAACAGAAGTCTTTCTTTTATTTATACATACACTTGAATGTTAGATTGCTTCAGTAAATGAAGTACAATGTGTGTTGGTGTGCATGTGATAGAGATGACAATTAACTGCAATATTTCAATACAGTAAAGGGTAAGTGAAAAAGAGATGAAAAGAATTTATCTGCTTCTAATTTCAGCAAGAACAAGTTTCATAAATATCACATAATTAATCCCTTTTTAAATTTATTTACTTCTTCAACACTAATATAATGGTAGCTAAATAATCTATCACAATAGCAAAAGGAATTCATAAAGATAGCTCACTAGTCAGGTTTTTGACAAATGAATTTTTGAGAGCTTAATTTAAAAAATATACTGTTTCCAAACAGACACTGAAAAGAAACTATCATTTTTATGATAATATTTTTCTTAATATATTTTTACTAATGAATACATCTTGAACACAATGATCTCTGATATTTTAAAGGATTCAAGTTACTCCTTAATATCAGATCACTATGCACAGCTGTTTTAAAATGTACACTTTGGTACAATCCCAGCTAGCTTAGTGATAGGTCATAGTAAGTCCTTACACATTAAATCCTGAAACACAGCTGGTTAAATACAATACTTTCTGCAAAGGAGAGGTACTCTATTAATTCATTAACAGGACTCCAGATCCAGGATTATATTCAGAAAACAAAAATAAGTCATATCCAAGGAGATGTAATGGCTTGGATTTGGGAACTGGGTAACCAGTAGCAACTAGTTTATCTTTTCTTTCAGTGGTGATGTGGCAGTATTTGTTCCTTGAAACAGCTCCTTGCAAAGGAATCAAAGAATACAAGTATCGCAAAAGAAATCAAACACAGTAGAATAAAATCATACACTAGGAATTGGATGACAGGCCATTAAGAAATCCCAAAGCATCAAATGCATTTCCCTACGTGCCACTCCTACAGCAGCAGTATAAATATCCGTAGTTCAACAATGAAAGGTTTCTTTATGATACAGCAGCTGAATTTACAGTGATCTCAGTTCTCAAGTCACGATCTTAAAAAGCAGCTTTAATTCTGTCAGCAAGGAGACTAATAAATGCAACTTTATGTTATTTTATGACTGGCACAGTAATGTTTGAGGCAGTGAAAGATACTCCAGTATTGTAATTCACAACTTTACCCTTGGTATCTGGCAGCCTTCAAGCCTCTACTGAATGAAAATCTCTGGAGACAAAGCAACTTCTTTACAAATAGGGCATTGCTACAGCAAACAGTATTTTCCTGTAAAGCATAATAGCAATATTAATTTTTACTTCATCTCACCTAGGTCAAGAGTACGATCTGTTTATATATCTTGATAAGATCTTGATTTTATAAAAAAACCAGAAATACTATTAAATATAATACTGAAATGTCTATTGAAACGAGAAGTGTTAGACAATATTTTTGTTGATTCTTCATGCTATGTTGATAGTAACTGAAATGACAGTAGTCATGATTTCTATCACTATGTACAAATAATAAAAGAATACAGCCTTAAATTTGTTGTCATACACAATTTGTTGCCTTGGAAAGGAAGAGAAGTACAAGCTGGGGCAGAGGCAATAAATGTACACGCTATAGACACAGATGGAGAGCAGGGAGACAGGGGAAACTGGGAGCTACCTTTGGCTAGAAAGATGTTTAGGATGACATGGAACAGGAGGTGAGAGATGGGCTGCTTAGAGGACAGGTGAAAAAAAAACCTGGAACAAAAAACTATGTCTTCAAAGTATAGGGGCCCACCTCCATAGGATACAGAATGTGCCTTCCTATCAGTTTTCATATGCCCAGTTCTGGAGGGGACCATATAACATAGAGTTTTGTATTCCTTCCTATGCCTAGCCTATACTTTTTTCCATGACTGCTCTTATTTCCTCTCCTTCCCAGCTCAGACCTCTCCTCTGGTCTAGAATTCTTTCTGTCAATGTATTCCTTCTCCCTGCTTTTGATCACCTTCCCCTAGCCTTTATTCTCCCTCCCCACTGCATCGCTCATTTCTTCTTCCTTTCCTCTCCTGCTTTCCTGGTGCCTGTGTTGTGTCCCATGTCAGCAGGCAGGGTGGGTGTCCGCCCAAGGGGGACAGCCGGAGCAGGCACACTCTGCTCACCATATGGCAGCCACAGCTGGACAGAGCTCTAGAGCCAACAGCCAAACTCTGGCAAGTCCTCGCTGCACTCTTGAGAACTGACTTCTTTTTTAGATTTATCATTTCTCTAAAATACATTTTGCAGTGATGGCAAAAGGCATGTTTTGGTTGTAAACATCCACCCTTCCTGCCAGATTTCACAGCCTTGCTTCAAAGCATGGGTGTGGAAAGCTCCAAATGAATGTGTGTACTGCTTATATTAACATCAAGGGGAACATGAGTATTTTTGCCTCACGCAGTTCTCAGATACAGCTGAACTTTTCAAAATGCTTAAGTCTGAAGATTAAATCATACACTAACAAACACAGGGTTTCACAAGGCAACATGCCAGGCAAAAATAAAGATAGGCTTCAAAAACTTGTCCTGTTTAAAATATCATGATCTGATAGGAGCAAAGATACAGCTGAAGACCTTAAGTACAAAAGCTGAGAGGAAGTGTTTAGAAGAGATAAGCAAGTGTAATGAAATAAAATTTAAGAAATGGAAAATCTATAGCAGGGAAAAAAATCTTCCCAGCATTGAAATTTGATTAGCCATAGAATATTGTTTCTTTGGGGATGGTGTAAGCCCTATGACTCATCACCTAGCATATAAAAATAGGTTAGAGAAAATATTAGAAACATACGTCCTTTTTTCCTGTGCTCTCAGAAAGATAAGCCAAATGACCAGATATGACTTCTGTAACATCCATAAATCCAAGAGAATTTTATGGATTTTAAGACTCTGCAGTTGAACAAATCAGAAACCTCACTGAAAGACCTGGTTCTGCCATCAGTGCTCATGCCAATTAACACCTTGTTTCACAGCAATCCTCTCTCCTCTGAATTCCCCTCACAATTGTATGTCAAGAGAAGAAGCTCATGGAGGATAAGAAAACAAACTCATTGTGTAGCAATACAGAAAATGTCTGAATTTCTTCCCTGGACAAAGGGGATGGAAATGCTAGAAATGGGAAGGAAGGAGCAACCACATGATCTGTTACATACCTGATCTGAAAATTATCGCTAGTCACTCAGGTCAGCACCTCATCCTGCAGCAATGTGTCTCCTTCCCATGAGCAGCACTGCTGGCTTAGAGGCCTTATCATGCTGCTTACTCACTAGCAAATGTACACCCCCTCTCTCATCAGTGGAGGAATCTTTGTAAGACGCTGTAACGATGATTCAAGCAGAATTAATTTACAGTTTAAATGGTCACTCAAAGTGCTGTCCTTAGAAGCACTCTTAATTGGCATGAGTAACCTGCACTATAAGAAAGGTTAAATACAAAGTTGTTGCTACAGAGAGCTCCCAGCAGCAACATAAGCAGATTGCTCAGTAAGGCAAAACAAAGGGTGATAAGAATTTTCATATTGAGGCATAAAAGTGCAAATTCTGTACTTCCTACAAAGAAGGCCACTTCTCTCACCGCAATAGAATTGAAATGAGATAATTTTCAAAGCAATGAACTGCACAAGATTCAATAAAAGAAGTGCAAAAATTTGTGTTGGATGGTAGGCAAAATGTAGTTTAAGAAATGGACCTGTTGCAAATGCTGGTTTTATTAAGCATTTGCAGAATTGATCATTTGAAATGAATCATAAAAGTGAATTCTAATACTTAACAGGGAAAAAGAGATATTTCAGTTGCCTTCGAAGAGTGACTATTTTGGATTATCTGGTTTAAAATTCATAACCAGCATTATAAGGACTGATTCTTGAAATTATAATTTTGAAGCTACTTGCAAATCACAGGGACTATGTGAAAATCTGGATCTTTGGTTTTCACCAAACCAGACATAAATAAATATATATAAGCTTATAAATATATAAGCTTGTGATGAAAGCATAATTTCTGGAACACCAATTTCTGCCTGGCCTGATACGCAACCTCCGCCATCCAGATTCATTGGGGTTTAAGCAGTGTCCTCTGACTGAGAGCTATGACTGGCTGTCAGATTCTGAGCATGAATGTGCCTCCCCGAAATCTAAACTTTATTTGGTGCTTAATTGGAGAAGTTGGAACTTCTTGAAAATTGTAGACTAACCAGTTCATACACTTCTAAGACTCATTGATTTAATGGATATAGGTGTTTGCATTTGACAATATTCAGATATTGCTGATGACCAAAACTGCTGTTTCTCTGAAAATCTTTCAATGGCAATGTCCTGAGCAGAGGAAAATTTCCCTAGAAATGGAGTTGTATTGTGTACTGGCTA
>NW_010178454.1:10714-23832 GCF_000695765.1 Mesitornis unicolor | reverse complement strand
CTGTCTTCACGAGTGACCGTGTGTGTGTGCCTGACACGGGGAGAATGAGGAGGGTGCTGCAGGGAGGGAAGGCAGTTCCCCTCCGGAGAAATTCAGGTGCGTGATTTCTGTCCGCCTTGCAGCTGCTTGCGCTCTTTTGGAGGGTTAATAACGTAGGAAATGAGGAGTCATGGCAGCACATGTTCGTTTCAAGTTTGGAAGACTTTTCTTCCTTTTTTTTCTTCCTCATGTGCTCTCTATTATTTGTGAGTTTTAAAGCCTCGACTCTGTAAAGTGTTTTTGTAGCTTGAAATCATAGGTTTTGGAAAAGCAAACCATGAGCGCTTTAGATTCCTCCTGTCAAAAGAAAATGAGGGCTGCTGTATTTGAAATGCTTGTTAGCTTCAAAGCATAAAGGCTGTCTGCCTACGTAATTCAGAAGTTTTGAAAAGTGCAATTCCTTCCCTAAATGAGAGGCCAAAGAGATTAACTGCTGTAGCAAAGAGGGAAGGGAGAGAAGACTGCTAATCAAAACCAAACTATTTCCTTAGAAAGGACTTTATACAACTATTTAAAATATGTGCTAGTCTAGGAAAAACAGTTAAATTGAAAGTCAGGGTATCTTTATACCACAGGAAAGGAGAGCTTGCCAAGAATATCTCCAGTGTTCCCTCCATCTAGAAGTATCTCCTGTTGCTTTGATTGGTGTATTTACTTTGTGGACCCCATCTTCTACCTTCAGCTTTGCATGAAGCAGTAGAGCACCTGGTATCGACTGTGGTCAGCAGAAGAGAGAAAACGTTTCTTTCTCTCTTACTTTTTTTTCTTTCTTTTCTGCTGGCAGAGCACCATCCAGGACTGGGGTGAGGAAGTAGAAGATGGAGCTGTTTACCACGTCACCCTGAAAAAAGTGCAGATTCAGCAGGCTGCCACCAAAGGAGCGAGATGGCTAGGGGTAAGTGAAGGTGGTGTGGTGGCATTTTGGAAGGCTGTGCATGGTCTTTGGAGCCTGCTCCAGGGAGCTGAATTCCACATGAACTGTTATGATACTAGCTTTTAGCACTGACTGCTCTCCCTCTTTAAAAAAACCCAAAACACTGAAATTGTCTGTCTGGGTCATCTGAAATAACGCACTCCTTGTGTCAGCGTTTTTCTTGATGCATATAAAAGATTTGACCAGTTGATCCTGAGCACAGAAATTAAGGATCTTGGCTTAGGGCCTGAGAAGTTGAACATTCAGCTGTTATTTCAGACTCATTTCTGCTGTTAGGAACCTCTCTCAGGTCTCCAAAACTAATAGTCATGGTATTTTGACTAATGAAGATCTCTCAAAAGTCAGCAGAAGCTTCCTCAAAACTGAAGTCAGTATAGGTTAGGGTCTTATTTTCATACTGCTTTCTCAGCCAGATGAGAAATTAATTGTGTTTCTGCAAGAATGACAGCTCTGTACTGTTTTTCAAAGGCATATTTCAAAGCATGATGGCTTCAGTAGTAAGTAAAATTAGATTAAATGCACAGACACTCAATTTGGCATGCTGCTGAGTGCCTTCACCTTTGTCAGGCCAAGTCCCGAGCTGATCTAAAATGTCCTCACTTCATTGGAATCAGTGCAGCTGTGGCAGTTTGAGCCAGATCTTCAGGAGGTGGCTATAACTTTCCTATTGTTCTGTTAAGTTTATATATTTTCTTTGGGATCCAAGGCAAGAAAGTAAGAACTTGGTTTCATGTAGTTTCCAGGTTGGTATTTTAAAGACTTAAAAATCTGCCCAGAGATTTATATCAAATAGTTTTCCCGTGAAGTTCCATAACATATAGCAATAGAGCAGTGCTGAAACTACAGACAAGAAAGATGAGCAAATTCTGTCCTGTGTGCAGATAATGCTCAGGATCTCCCCTTGCTGTGTTTCCAAGAAGTACATAGAGTTCACATCGGAACAGATAATTTCAAATCTGCTTCCTCTGAGTGGCAGATTTCCCATCTCTGCCTCCTGATTTTACCAGGTAAAACATTAGAAAGTATTTTTGAGCTTCTGTAAATTTCCCAGCTGGTGGTTTTGGGTAAGAGGTAGAGATAATTTTAAATCTGTCTGTGTCCCATAAGCGTACTTTAGAAAAGCAGAGTTTTTTCCTGTTTCGACTATGTTGCTCCCTGTACGTATGAGGAGTTTGCCAGGTCATGGCCATGTTCTCAAAGGAAGTGTGCCTCTGTGTTCCTGAGGTCATCACCACAGCTGGTGGTGCCGATCTTAATAGGAGGAGAACAAGGGACTGCGAGGTCAGGGAAGTGACTTTTAGCTTTCTGTAGCTGGTGTTAGGTCAGAATCGAGCCCTGTTTGTGGGTAAGGAGGCAGTGTGTCAGAAGTCTGCACCTGTTCAATTGGTGACTTCAGCTTCCAGGCTGGCGTCTTTCATGAACAAAAAACCCCAAACAACTCATGCATATTATTTGAAAATATTTTTAAACATATGGGCTGTTTGTTTCCCTTAAGCTCTTCAGAACACAAAATATTTTAAGCTCTTTTTGTGATCTTGTTTTATTAATGGCTTTACTGTGGTCCTAAAGTCAATAAATAGCCTCTAACCCAGAACATTATTTATGAATAGTCATCTCTGCCCCCAGCAATTTTACCTCAAAAAACGTAATTGTCACTTTTATAATTGTCATCAGGTGTCTTTTTTTTTTAATCTAGAGCTTATAGGGGTTTATGTTGGGTTTTTTTTTTTCTATGCTTTGAAATTCATAGGACTAAATTAATAAGCTGTTGGTCTTAATTATTTTGGTGGTGCTCTAAGTCAGGCTTAGGTTGAAGACTGAAGGTCAACTGAAGAGTATGGGAACAACCTATTTGTTCATCAGCAAGTATTGAGCTTTCATTGTAACAAGTATAGTAACTCTGTTATTGATTATGTGCATGCCTGGATTTACTTTTTACGAAGTTAATTTTTCAGGTCAGTTTGTGTCCTGTAAATGTCTACTTAGCACATTGACCTTCTCGTGGTTCATTGGTGCAGATCTGGTTCCTTCTGACTTAAAAAGCCCAGGGCTTTTAAAACCTCAGTGTTGTGTGTGGCTGTTGAATACTCTGTGATACTGGGGCAGGGGTTTTGATCCAGCGGTTCCAGAGTGGTTAGTACTTAGTGGTGCTGCATTTGTAAAGCTATTTGGAGGCTTTTTTGTAGCTGAAAGGTGTAAGATGGTAAATGATTTGACGTGTCTGAGAGAAATGCAGATCTAACTGGAAATTGAAAATAGTATTAAAGGTCTTATTTATTCTGAGTCTGTTGGGACTTACTGCCAATTCCTTTAGTTACTGAGAAGCCTAAATATGTTCTTGTACAGGTACCAACAAGTGAATGAACCTAGATCTTTTATGTTTCAAGATGTCTAATTTTGTCTGTCTTAAAATTCTCCATCTTAAGAACCCACCTAGGGTTCTTAAATGGTTAGCCCTGTTATGAGAGAATGGTCTGTTTAAAAGCCAGTCATAAGATTACAGCTTAAACACTGTGAACACTTGCCTATTGAAATGCGGAAATGTCTGTCTTGTGTTTCAAACTGCTACAATGAATAAAAGAAACAGACAAACAGGCTGTGACTTATGCAGTCATCAGCAGTTCCATAACTTTCAAAAGTGTGAAGCTTTTGTATAAACACCAAATATCTGAGGTTTAAATTTAATACTAGATGTCAAAGGATGCCAGTAATAGCTACTGGTTTTGTCAGTAAACACCTAGTGAGTAAATATATAGTGAAGCTTAGGACTTCAGTGTAATGAAATACAAAGAGCCCTAGTAGTAGCTCACTGCCGTGACAGATACTGCATAAAAGCACTATCTTAACTAAATATCAGATGAGGCTTGTCTGTACACATATGCTGTCTCAGCTGATGATTGGTATCTGAGGCAATGGTATCAACTTTGCAACAGTCTGATTTTTCTCGTTATTTGCAGACATCAAGGCAATGGAGAGGCTTAACAAAACTTCCAAAGTCAAATGTGACTTCTGGAGGTGCTGGGAGAGAATACCTTCCAAACACAATAGGATCAACAAAAGAAAGCATGAAGGTATTTTTTAAAAGTGAAGTTAATTTTGGTGTGTCCAGGATAAACCTTGAGAGGTCTCAAGGATCTTGAGAGAGATGATGTGGAGATTGGGAACAAGCCATGAAGGCCAAAGAAACTGAGATACATAGCCTCATTTCTTTGTGAGAGAGAACGATACAGAAGTGGAGATTTGTAGAGATGGTTGGCATGCTCAAAAGAGGGGATGAGGACAATGCTTTCTGGAACAGGTATCTGAGTGGACATTCAGCATCATTTTGAATGGCATTACAGCAGGCTGGAGAAAAAGGCGTATCGGAAACTGGAACAGAAGTTTTGAGAGTGCAGCAAGAGGTGTTAATGACGTGGCTAGAAAGAGAAGGTTGAATTTTAAAACTATGACACAGAAAGAGCCTGAAAAATGAGATTCATCTTACCTCTGAGGATGTAAAGACAGCCCACAGGGAGGCCCGCATCCTGTGTGTCAGACAGGATGGTGCTATTGTACATGAAGAAAACAAAGCAGGAAAGACAGGTGAAAAGTTTAAAGTTCTGTGGGGTTTTTTGCTCTTGAACTGACAGCCAAGTACCCATGAAATGAAACAGAGACAAGCTGAATCATCCCATAGCCAGAAGTGGATAAGAACGTAAAGCAGTGGCTGTTAAAGTAGATCAGCTGTTAAACACCTGAATTTCTGTGCCAGAAGCAGTATGCTGACGGAGTATGAATGGCGTTGGAAGAGGTGAACTCCACTCAGTGATTTACTGTAAATAGTAAAATGGAAAGTAGACAGTTGAAGGAGAAACGAAAAAGCAGCAGGTAGAAAAGTAAGTGGAGAGATGGGGGGAATGAGGTGAGAGACTAAGAAAGAGATTTTTACTAGGAGAGTGATGGGACTATGGGAGACAAAAGGTACAAGAGAAAGCGCTGTGAGGTGGGATGGGATCCACTGGACAAGTAAAAGGATTAGGAGGGAACCATAGGAAAGAAACTTCTGTACTTGTGGCATGGGAGAAATGAGAACTGCTCAAGGGTCTTTTGCAAAGAGGAACAAGGGCTGGAGAATTTGAGGAGCTGGGACTGCAGATGTAGAATGAGATTAAATTATGTTACTGAAATTGCTCGACTGTGGAGTGGACAAAATTTTAAAAAGAGGGGAAGGAAAAAAAGCCTTTCTAGCGAAGTAAATTGGCTTGATGGTTGCGTTAGTGCCAGATGCCAGTGGATGCATGCAGTCAAGATGCACCACAGCTGGGTGCTCACAGAGTGGGCCTCACTGTGATGGAAAGAGAAAAGAATGAATGGCGTAAGACAATAAGGCAGGAAGAAAATGGACGGCCATATAAATAGCAGAGAGGCAAGTGAAGGGGTGGTTTAAGGCTACCTGGTTGGATGAACGTTCTTAGCAACTCTCAAGAATTGTACCTTGGCAGTGGATACTACTGCCAGCGGATTCCTTCATCAGCTGTGATGCTGTGTCAGTGGGGTTTGCCTTAAATTCTGTAGAAAGATCAGTACAGTAGGACTGTGAGATGCTTAGCTCTACAGTGCCACACTTGGAAACTGTGGAAAGTATTTGGTGAAGTCAAGTGGAGTAGGAAGTTCAGACAGTTGAATGTATGAGCTCAGAAGTTTGAGAGGCAAAACTGCAATTGCTACCTTGACTTCTAGTTTGAATAAAGGGAAAAAAAACTTTCAAAGAAGAGTATAGGAATAATAATCTAGAAAATATTTAATTTTTTTTAGGGATGATGTTTTGACAAATACAGAAAGACTATTCTCTGTCATCTGAGAAAGCTGTATCTAGAAGTTAAAATAAGAGTTCCCAAAAGTCAAGCCTTACAAAGCAAATGAAAACAGCTAAAGGTTTGTCAACCATGTAAGAGCTACAAAGAATAATTATGCTTCATAGAGAGAATAACGTAGGAATTAAAGTTAATCTATATATAACCCAAAAACGTAAATGCGTTTTTGCCTGTTTTCTATAAGGATGACAGAGGTCAACCTGGAGGTTTGATGGTAATGATGCCACTTGGCGCTTTCACATGTCTTCAAGCTCCTTTCTGCTTAGGAGCTTAATGTGTCCAGGCTGGGCAAATGGTAGTGTCCATCCCAGAACTACAAAGGGGCTGGTGTAAGGAATGATAGTTGAGCAGCAAGGAGTTTTAATTCACCTGTCAAGTCAGAAATGCCATTGTATGAGTGGAGAACAGCGGTGGTGCCTGCATTTGGGGTGAGGGAGGTATGATCTAGGTAGGTTGGAGATACTTGTCTCACAAAGAGAACTAATTTTCTGGCTTTAAAAAGGCTGTGTTTTTAATCTGTTTGAAAGTCTACTCTTGAAGACACTCAAAAAAATTAGTCTCTGGAGAGACTGAGGAATTATAAGGTAGATGAAGGGCCTGTTGAAGAAGAGCTGCTGCTGCAGCTCAAGCTGAAAGAGGGACCGTTGATCTGGAGACCGGCATCTGTTGGCCCTAGTGCCTACGGGAGCTCTGCATGGGTTAGTCCTGTGTTAGTCTGATGATCTGGCAAAGGAAGAAAACACCTGAAGGACAGAAATATCCTACAGGCTGACATGCAGGATTGCTGTTACAGAAGTGGGTTGAAATTAAGTAGCCCAGAATGCAAAGGCATGTTTGTGAATAAACTAAAATAAATTCTGCTATAGGTTGATATTTTTTGTGTTCTCATCTGTTCCAACTTTGGGTGTATTACTCAATCACAGGACACGTGAGCCACCAGCATGATGCAAAACAGAAAAGGCAAACGTGATGCTCAGTTGTTTTAGATTATTCCTAGCAGAGATGGGAAGCAATAGAGTGTCCTGGCTCACAGTCTGTAATTCTGGTAATTTTGAGACAGTTGATTTAAACTGGAAGGGAGACAGGAGAGGACTTTTGGGATGGTCAATAAAGTAATGAATATGTCTGATTATAACCTGAACCTTAGTTGGGTTAACAAAATGAAGATTTAGGGAGGGAAAAGAACCATTCACACCAGCTTGTATATAAAATTTTATATAAATTGTTAGAAACTAAAAGAAAGTTTCAAATCATCAGAGCAATCAGGTAGTGGAGTGGTGCTCCAGCCAGAGTGAATGTAGTGAAGAACTCAACAGCATCAATATTGGAGCTTGATCAGTTGGTGAAGAGGGTCGTAAGGTAATTTCCTTTGGTAGCAGAACACAGCATCCTCCAATTGTGTGTTTCTAAGCCAAGAGGAAATATAAGAGCAAGAAAGTGTGCAGCGAAGGGGGAGGATTGGAGTAGATCACTGATTTGGAAGTTGTATTGTTGAGGGAAAAATGTGGGAGTTTGTGGAAAGAGAAAGAGATCCAGCTGCATAATCAGAGAGAGGGAAGTTGATTGTGTGGAGCTGGTTGTGTGTAAGAGATGAAGATGAGGAGGGGAGTCAGGAGAAGAGAGACTGCAGAGGGGAGGAATGTTTGGAAGCCACTACTTTGTGGTGGAAATCCCCTGTAGTCTTATCGAGGCTGATGAAGAAAAGGTGTGGCCCTCCAGCTTTGGTTAACTGAAGGTAGGCGGTGGTGCTGATCTCTCCTGCTGCTGCAGAGACTGGTATGTGAAGAGGAGGTCGCTGTGAAATTTTAGATATGAAATTGTTGTTCTAGAGACAGTGAGAGAAGGGCAGGAGGGAACGAGGGGTACAGCGAGGAGGAGGGAGATGGATGAAGACAGTATGTTGTTTGTGCAGGCATCTGAATACACACTGGGAGGCATAATACGGAGAAGCGGATGCAGAAAAGTGGCAGAGAGGTGTTAGGAAATGTTGGTGTGGAACTAGAGGAGGGTGAATGGTGCTATAAGAAGAATAAGGCAGATGTGGTGCCTCAGGAATTGAGCGTGAAAGGCATGGGTATGGCATGGGCAGGTGGACAAGGTTACAAAATGAAAAGCAAGAGTTTTAAAAATACTGTGAAGGGAGTTTTGCAGGCATCTCTGTTAAGCAGCTGAAATGCATTATCTCACCCTCTCAGGGTTAGGGAGAGATGGGTGACCGGTGTCCAGCCCTTGAAGAATCTGAGGGAAGCAGAGAGGAATGAGTCTGTGAGACAGGAGGGGCTCCCTAACACTTGGAAATGTTTTTCCTATCAGAGTCCTTTGTCGGGGAAGGAGTGAGGAAGAGCCCAGCATTCTGCCTCTGGAGTTTCTACTGGGACAGGTCACAGGAAATGCAGCCAGGAATGAGGGTTCACCAAGCTTCTGTACACAGGAGGACCCTGCAGAGACTGTATCTCCACATCTTCAGTGATTGCTGAGCTTTCAGAGCCAGGCCTTGAGCATCAGGTTTCTTTAATCTCTACTGGTGGATATCTGCTTTTCCTTTGTGTCTTAAATATCCAGATAACAGTGAAATACTGTGATCACTGCCTGGTTTATTTAGCCACTGGTTACATGCCTACAGCGGATTTTAGATCTTTTTTTTTCTTTCTGGCTCTGGGGTTTGTTCAGTCAGAGATTAATTCAAAACATTACTTGCCTCATGGTTCTTTAATGCTATGGCATTGGGTGTATAGCAGATCATGTTCTTCCAGAATTATAACCAGATTATAATCTGTAGAAGTGTGGTTTAAATACCTCCAAAATTCTGAAAGGAGAAAAGCCAAAAAAGCACTAGATTAATCATTAAATATTTTTTGTGTTTGCTTAACATGAATTTTGTGGTGTTTCAGAAATGAATTTTGAATGATTGTCTCACACTGCACATTGCATAAGACCACAAGTTTGGCTTCTAAACACCTCTACAGTCACATACATTGGCAGGAAGCTCATGTTGGAGAGTTCAGTTAGAAAAACATTACAAAAACTTCTGTCTAACTAGCCTGTATCCCTGTTAGGACCTAGGACATAACCTTCTCTTTGACTCAAACAGTATGTCAGAAAATAAGTTTTAGGTTGGGGTAGGTTTTTTTGTTTTTTTTTTTGTTTTTTTTTTCTTTCTTTCTAACACTGGCCTCCTAAATATGGGTTGAGATTTAAATGGTGCCTGTAACCATCGACATGCAAAACCTCAGATTTCCTCTGAGCCTGCTCCTGCCCTCCCATATGCCCTCCTCAGACGATTCTGTGGTTTTTTTTTTTATATTACTCTTAGGTCCCAGATGTTCTGGTCAAGTGTAGTTTCCTGTGCACCCAGCAGGCAAGGTCTTGGCTGATCTTTGTCCTTGCTGCAGCTTGCTGTTTTGTCTCTTGATTTATAGCGTATGTTGGTCCCTTTTGGCTAAATCAGACTCTTTGGAATCGGGTTCCTGTCCCACCTGCCCAGACCAAGCCTAGGGTGTAGCTCTGACTGGACATTTGGCAGAAGCAGAAAAGCAGTTCCCAAAAAGCTGACAGACAGGCTCCCTGCAGAAACTGGGTTGCACTGTTGTCTGCTCTGAATGCTGTCTTCTTTGAGGAGCTGTTGTGGAGTTGTAGAAGAAAGAAAGATGTGTTGTGCTCGCATTGATTTTGTGTGGTGGAAGATGCTTGTCAGCTGCTGGAGACCCACAAAGTAGGCAGATAGGAGATTTCAGGGGAACTGAATTATTTTGCCTATACACAGGTGTGTGTGTGTATGTATGTATATATATATGTGTGTGTGTGTGTATATATATATACATACACCAGTTATCAAAAAGAAAGCCTTGGTGTTTTATTCAGCTTGCCTTCTGGTTTTAAGTAGGCTCTTTCCTCCTGTCCTCCCCTTCAGTTGTGGGCACAATAGTAGCTTAGCATCGTAGCCCTCATTAATGACTTCTTATGGAATATTTTTCTCCTTACTTCCTGGTTCAGGCACAGATCTCTGCTCCAGAGATATTCCAAGTAGCGCTCTTCAATGCGTTCATCAGCTAGGTAATAGAAGCTGTGTGTGGAACAGGCACTCAAAAATGAAACTTGAGCTTATTATGAGTTTTAAAATGGAAGCCTGAAAGATTACTGTCTTTTACTTTCCCAGTTCCAAAATACAAAATGCATAATTAGAAGGGTAACTGGCTTTGTAGCACAGTATCATGCTCTCGGTTGAGTTTAAGTCCTCCCATTCCAAGCTGCCAAAGGGTGACGGGATGGCAGTGCTTTAATCTGGACATGTTATTAACATTGAGTTAAAGTTGTAGGATACTCCTGTGAGGCCACGTGGATCGAGAGATAGAGACAGAGGTGGGCTCCCTTCCTGCAGGGCTGTGCTGAGGCATCTCTTGCTGATGGTTGTTACATGAAGTGGAATAGCAAAAAGGAAGGGAGGCCTCTGGAACAAAAGTCGCTGGTGATCACGCTGTTCTGTTTTTGCACTGGCTGTGTGTGACTGCCTTTTGGAAACCTCACAGCCAGGCTGCCTATGGATGAAAACTTGCCTCTGGCATACGTTCAGTGTACCTGTGACATGTAGGAACATAATGATAATGACATCCTGCACTATAATTGATCTCTACTGAGAATTCCTCCGATAGCCAGGATGCCTGTCTTGTTAAACTATGCTGCTTGGGTGGTAGAGGTTCTCTTTGTATTCTGGCATCTGAACTGGCTTGCTGCTAACAGCACCAAATGTTTTCTTGCTTGCTTTTTCAAAGTAGAAGTGAAGGGAATAACACAAAAAATCAGCCTGCTCTGCAAAGAAACTGGCATTTTCTTTCTGAATGCTAGAAGATCCAGGTCATGTGTTGGGTTAAAGAAGTGTTGGCAAGGAATGTGGCTGTGTGTCATCGGAAAGCCTGGGAGAAGCAGCTTATGAACTGGATTGAGATGGTGTAGAAAGAATAGCCCTGGAGAAACCATTAGTTGTACAGTTTTGGTTTTGATGTTTTCATTTAAGGAACAGGCTGGAGCATTGCGAGCATGTTAGTCACACTTGGATTTAAATTTAGCCTTGGAAAAGTTAATTAAAAATATGTTTAGTGACAGTGTGTAAATGCATGCTTTGAACTTGCATCTTTTACTACTGCTATAGGAATTTGTTTTCTAAATATATAACTTTCTGTAGCCAGCACTGTCAGAGGGTGCAGCCGTGTGAAGGAACAAGCAGAAAGTGATCAGACCATGGCCTAGCCCTTGAAGAAAATGGGGTTACCTTGTGTGAAAAGGGCAAATGAACGCTAATACAGTGTGAATCCTGTTCTTGCCTGTCTTTGTGCAGCCAGTGTGTAGTGTCTTGTAAACAAGAGACAAAATTTGTATGATATCTTAGCATTGTTTAGCACCCCAGTAAGATAGTATCAGAGATTGTAAAACATTGTCTTTATGCATAAGACTTATTTTTAACACCAGAAAACCAGCGTGTTCCTCTTGCATTTGAAATGTTATATTCTTAACACATTGCTCAGACAGCAGCAAAGCTGCTTTCGTCCAGTGAGTATGGACTGGGTTGATGCCATGGTTGAGCACTGGGATGATACTTTGATATGTTTTATTTGCATGTTTTTCTGTATCCCCACATAGTTAACACAGATACATCTTGACCTGGTTCCTGGCTGAGCAGCTGACCGGTAGTTGTCTCCAGGGAGTCATCATGGTTTGCACCTGCAAACCTCCCAGAACTGCTTTTTGCCCTTGATTCACCCCCAAAATGCTCTCTTTTGATGTTCAGTGGCCATACAAGCTCTTGAGAAGTGACTTGTAGCTCTTCATAGGTGGTACACCAGCATGTAGGTTCACATTTGGGTCCAAACTATGAAGTCTTTGTTATGTTTTTACACTTTCTGGAATAAGAATTTTATAGAGATGTATGAGAATGTGGAGGTTTTTTGTTGGTTTTGGTTTGGGTTTTTTAATGAAGTTTTAAAGCTATAGCATGGAATTCTATGTTTTGGACATAGAATTCAATTTACTGTTTATGGAAGTCATTCTGCGTTAGACCAAAGTGAACTCATGCAGGTATCCAAATACAGCTGCTCTGTAGTTCAGTTCAGCACCATACCACCAGTAATTTAGGGATCAGACGGAAAGTAAAAGCATATCCAAGTGAGATGATAATGATCTTGCATTCTTACAGCATCTTTCACCCAGATAACTTTCAGAGCATGGTCACAAACTTTCACCAGACAGACTGTGAAATATGTAGTAACATAGTACAAAAGTATGATTCAGGCGGGGCTTAAAACTCAGCGGTGATGCTGTTGCCTGGGGTTTGGTAGAGTTCCCCTTTATCTGGGGAGGTGAGCAAGAGAGGAGGAAAAAATGTTTCTGGGAAAATGTGACTTTAAAAAGACTATTTTTTGAGCTTGCTGAAGAGGTTGAAGCATAAGAAAAAGTTCTGGGGGAGATGGATTAGCTGTCAAAGTTGCATGGTAATATTTATTTAGTGGCTTCATAGTGTAATCCCATGGATCTTCTCCGCATGTGGCATATATGCTGCAAGGAGCAGCTGCTTAACAATGCACAGGAACAGACTGAAACAATTTAGGAGCAGAAGTGAATTAATTAAAAGCACCTGGGGTGAAGATCTGGACTGCCGAGAGTCCCGAGTTCTGTGGAAACCTTTGCCCCCTGTGCAGCAGCAGTTGTGAAAGCAAGATCAAATATTGAGCTGTAGCAGGGAAGGGGACAATGAAGTGAAGCTTAGAAATACTGTTAAGGAGATTACAGTAGCACCTCACTCCTTCCTGATACTTGTTCCCACATCTCAAAGATAAGGGAATTAGAAAAGTGATCCACAGATGGGAAAGGACTGTTGTCGTTTGGAGATTCTGAGAAGGTGAGCACTGTTAAATTTGTCTTGGTGCAACTAGGGTTGACATGCAGGTTCAATTTGTTTAATCTTCACAGGATTGAGGCTCGATACTGGCAATGAATAGGAGGATATAGCAAAGGTGTTTAAGACAGTGAGGGGAGAAGTGACACTCCAGGGAGTGTTGGGTGGTTTTGAAAGCAAGTGGGGAAAAAAGAAATGTGTCGTTTTACATTGCATGTAATTAACTCAAAGGACTCACTGCTGAGAGAAGTAATTGGGGCCAACTGAGTCTAGAAGGATTCAGAAAGGATTAGACATTTATATAAACAGTGAGAACAAACACATGAATACTATATGAGATTTAAAACACAAGATACATAACATTTTGTGATTTAGGTATAGACCAAACAACTCCTGCAGCTGAGAA
>NW_010178454.1:0-10683 GCF_000695765.1 Mesitornis unicolor | reverse complement strand
TCTTTCCCTTTAGGCTGGTTATTCTGTATGTTACGGATGTTATTTCTTCACCTTTTTCTGTAGCATCTGGCCATTGTCAGAGGGAAAAACCTCTAGTTTGTTCTAAAATGATGATTATTGTGTGTTGCTTTTTACAAAGTTCTGGTTTCAATTTATTTGCAGCAAATATTTAATGAGGCAGAATAAAATTGAGCACAGGCTCTCATAAAGAGAATAATGAGAAATTTAATGTCCAGAAGATGTCAGGCCCATATTGCAACACAGTACAGGAATTTGTTGTGGGCCTGTTTTTGACCAGTCCTGCAACATCCTCCTGGTCAGTGAGAACACTAGGTGCTCAGATCCTGCTTTTTTTGTGTGTAAAACAAAAGTTTGCACCCTTGCTGTTTAAGACTCTGTGAATGTAGGAATCGTGTGGGTTGCCCTTTGCTTTACCCCATTCAACTTCATAATAGCTCCTTTAAAAATAAGGCAGCTAGAACAGAGTATGGTACCCCACATGTGGTCTCCTCAGACCTTTTTATGCAGTGAAAGAATAATGTCCTGTGACTTGCTTCGGTACCCTTTATTCATACTTTGCAGAATTGTTTGCTTTTGTTGCTGCTTCCAAGCGCTGTGCTAAAAGATTTAATGTTCTGCCTACTCTAACCCTTTGGATGTTTTCTCTGATCTGTGTGCCGCAGCGTGACCTTTGAGGTAGTACATTCAGCAGACTTTTTTGCTGGCCTCTTACATTTCTCTGCATTTAGTTGCATAAGCCATCTGTTGCCCATCAGCGTGTAGCTGCCCTTCTACAGCTTTGGCAACCAAAATGAAACTTTGGCAACCCCCGCATTAGGTGTGAAGCTTTCTGCCATTTTGCATGGTAGCAGTCATTACCATTTTGCTCTGTCAGGTTCCTGGGTTGCAGTTTGATGGAGTTTTCACTTGTTCCTCTTTGCCATGAATTTGTGTCCACATACCAATTTATGTGCAAATTTTTTCAATCGTTTCTGTGTAGCTCAGCCCTGCATCATTTTGAGATTTAGTGATCCCCAGAGTGTAGAGGCAAACTCCTGTGCTTTAATACAACTGTGCAGATTCAAACCTATAAGAGACAAGACTATTCTACTGTGCCGAACATGCAGGAAAAGTTCTATAGCAGAGCAGGATCCTCCTGCTATGCCCTGTGACTCTGTTGTACAGTCTTTACTGTTGAAATTTGGAGAGCAACACACTCTGCTGCTTACGGACACAGAGGCTTGGCATCTAATCCCTACTGTAAAGAGGAAGGGTGTTGGATGAGACACCAGAGTTTATCTCTTTCTTAAAACCTTTCCTTCTATATTCTTACATCCTTTTTTTTCTGAAAGCCATTTAAAAGATTTTCTTTTTCCCTTCTATGCCCTCAGCTGCTTTGTATGTTTGTATTTCTCCTTGTGAAGGGTCAACATTTCTTTCAGTCAGTAGCTGTTTCTTCCTTTCTAGGAGTCCATGGGCTCTTTGTGCAAGTAAAACACCATGTTTTAATTATAAAGTACCGTTTTTCTATTGAAAGGGCTTAGAATGATTGAACAACATGGCACGTCTGAATGCTTTGAGACGTGTGCAGTTTATCACAGCAGTTTGGCTTCAGACTGGAGACTTGTGATAGATCGCATGTAGTGGTTTATATTTCCAGATGTCATTGACTGCTTCTGACTCTTTAAAATCAATGATCTAAACCCTGAGTATATACCTAAAGCAGAACAAGACTATCACATGTAAAAGAGCTATCTAGGGTTTTATTTTCTCCTATACATAGTTTATGTCCCACATAAACTTGCATGAAGGCTCGTGTGCATTGAATCATACTGAGGTTTGACTTTTTTAATACTTGATTCAAGCACGGAATGTGCTTCAGTTCTTTATGGTATTCACATGGATAGAACTTACTTGATGAGGTTTGTAACGTTTCACAGCTTTGCTGGTGTTGGGATGCAAATGCCAAGTCAGTGCACTCTTCAGGATAAACCATTGTCTTCAGTGCTAAAGAGATTAGGTAACTAAATGCTCCTGAGGTGCATTTGGAAGCCAGTTTAAATACTACATGCAAATACAACAAAAAATTATTATGAAGATATGCCTACACATCCTTTTGTCTGTTTGCTTGGTTTGTAGTAATCTCTGGCCCTATCTGTGGTGCATTTTATATTTTTAGAGTAGAAAGGCTTTAGGGCAGGGATGGTGTCTTATGTTTTGACATGGCAGCTGTTGTGCTGCTGCTGGAAATGTTTCATAAGTAACAATAACATATTTCATTTGGAAGTCAGATCTTAGGCTTTTGCATTCCTCCCATTGAGTGCTTCGGATGGATTCTGGCTGTGCTTTCGGTCTGCTGGCTCCCTGTAGCATACAAAATGTGAATGAACTCTTGCACACTTACTTAAACCACGAGGCTTGCATTCTTCTTCATGCAAAAACAGTCGTCTTGTTCAGAAAACATCAGGTGGCCATGGGGTTAGAACAGGACAGAGAAGAACAGAGATACGCTATTAACTCCTGATGGGTAATTAAACAATAACAACAACAAAGAAATTCTGTTTTATCTTACAGCCTGGCATTTTTTGCTCTTTCTTTCTTCCCCTTTGCTTGTAAACTCTACTTATTTTGCATTCTGTCACAATACTTCCACATAATTACGTGTATGTTTTGATTTGTGTCTGTTGCCTAAGTTCAACTGCACCATAGCATTCTTACACAGTAATACAAATGTCTGCAGCGGGTTCAGTGCCACTGCATGACACCTGTGCTGTTTTCTGCTATGTCAGAAGAGGTGGATTCATGGCAGACGTGGATGTACTCGTTTATAGCCACTCCTTCCACATATGTGTATGCGTGTGTGTGTGTGTGTGTGTGTGTGTGTGTGCACGCGTCCAAGAGAAGAATCCTGAGAGATGCCCAGTGATGTCTAGATAATTTAGTAAAAATGCTGTTTGGCCTGAATGAAGGTTTCAACTAATATTTTTGGGCTCTTTCAGAACTTAAATAAATGTTCAAGCTGGTAATATTAGGTAACATGAGCTTGCTGTTACTGCTTTTTTCTACTGAGGCCCCACCCTGGAGAGGTCTCTTAGTTTTGAAACAAAGGGTAGTTAAAAGCACAGCCACTGAAATGAAGTATATAACACAATTTAGGTATGTATTCATGCTGTGGTCATAAAAATGGCTTGCTTACTGCTACTCTATTTCTTTTATAAAAGATTTAAAAAGCTTGGCAAGAGACATTGCTCACAGTAATTAATAGTAACATGTAACAGCATTTCCTCCTTTTTTTTTTCTTCCACAAAAATTATTTCTGTTTCAAGTTCAGTTTATTTTAAAATCTGAATCAGTTTTCTGCTAAATATATTCTTCTTTGTCAGAATGCATTTAATCTCCCCACACCTACAAGATTATTTTCCAGCTACTCATACTATTAAAATCTATCACTCTTGCCTTGTTGTTTACACTGACTGCAGTAGCAGTTTACACTGATTTCCTGAGTTGGTATAGTTTTAATTTCTGTGTACTATTTGGGCAAGGTTTACAGTGTGAAAGGAAAGCAAACAATACAATCAGGAGGAATAAAACCAATTTGGGCTATGTAATGTGCGTTCATGCCACTGTTATGCAACAGAATTATTACTTGTGGCATCTTTAAGTCCATTTTGAGTTTGGCAGTGTTGCCTGCTGTCTCATACAGGACTGACTTTGTTTCTGCTGACTGAGCAAAAAGTGATTATGAGCTCCACAATTAAATTAAGTTGCATTCCTGGAAGGGGAAAAAAATAGTGTGACTGTTCACAGGATAAGGATCACAATTTTTGACTACTAACAACATAGGTACTGGCAAAAAATGGACTTTATGTTTCTGAATGGTCAAAATACAGTTTGTTTTCATGTGGACCTATAATTTTCAAAAGACAGGGTGACTCTTGCCATATTAAATCTGTCTCTGTTAGTGGTAATATCAGTCATCCCTTCTCCTTGCTATACTTGGCATTTAATAAAAAATGATAGCATATTTTGTTTCTCCGTTTTTCATGAGAGAAGCACAGGAAATGGCTTTACTGAGCAGTGTTTCAAAAACAAAATGTGTGTAATAACTCTCCCCTGATAGTTCTTAGGGTAAACATAGAGTTGCTGTCATCTTTAATAACTAGTCAGCTTATAAATATGAGGATAATTGAGAATTTTCAACTTCTGTGCGGCGGTGATGTCACTGGGCTGAGGCCATAACAGTATTAAGTGGCATCAAAATTCAATTGTACTGGACATAATCCTGCGATATCTAGCCTTATGGCAAAATAATCAGGAGTCATATAACAATAAACTAGGGAATTACAGAGATGGGAGAGGACACAATACTAAAATTGTGGTTCTGCGATAATTGCAGCATCAGCATTGAGGTGGATGAGACCAGGATGTGAGGCTTGGCACTGGGCTGCGTACAAAGACTTGAGGGACAAGATTTTCAATTTCAAGGCAGACTGTGAGTTATTTATGGGCTTGGATGATGACTTTAGTGGCTGTATTTTTTTATATCTGGGAGGATATTGATGTGGGGACATGGGGACAAAGGTCCAGTATTTTAGGCCTGTGAAATCTAGATTAGTTTAGAATAGGAGAAAGTATTCTGGGTAGAGGCCACAGCATTGTCACTTGTTGAATCAGGTAATCTGAATTCTTCTAGTTTATGCAGTCTGCCTTGTGTAAAGTTCTTTAATATTTACATGCAAAAGGAGTCCTGGAAGGATGAAAAGGGACTAGTGTGTGCTTTTAGGTCAGTAACTTAGCCTAAGCAGCCTAATCTATTGAAGTGAGGAAGGTAGGTTATCACCTGTGCACGTTCGTGTTTGTTGGGTTGTTAGAAGAAAAAGTAATTACTATTTACTGTTTCTGGGGCACAGGGGAACTGCCGCAGCCGCCTATTTCATGTTCTTAGGAATCCTTTGAAAAAGCTTTTATTAGACAGTTAATTACTGACTGTTTTATACAAGTCCACAGACTCTAGGTAGAGCTCCTCCCTCATGGAGACACTGTGTAACACTTCATTCGTCTTCAGAAGTCCGAAGATTTTACAAAATGGGCTGATTTTACTGCCAAAATGGGCAATAAAACCTATTTCCTTGCCTTCATGCTGGTGTCCTGCTCACTTAGCTCTCTATTATTTTCCTTATTTATTTACTGCTCAGTTTGGTGATTGGACATTTTGGTATTCCTACGCACTGAAGAGAGGAGGATGCTGAGACTGCAGAAGTAATTCTATAATTCAGAAGGGTTTAGGAAAGATATTTAATATGGGCCACGTCTGTTTGCTGGGTAGAAGAGTGTTTATAGTAAATGTCCTTTGTTGGCAGCTGTTCCTCAAACAATAGAAGATGCACATGCCTAAGGGTCTTACCTGATGTGCTGGTTTGTATTTCTTGCTTTTCTGTTTTAAATTAGAAACTTGCTAAGCTTCAACATCTAATCAAAACCACCATAAGGTATATGTATGCGTACTGATGTATTATGAAAATAATACATCCCTGGCACGCTTATGACAGAACAAGACTGTGGTGAACTCCAGAACTGTGAAATGTGTCAAACAAAAATGAAAAGGTTTTAAGTAATGTGATCTTTTAGGTTCAACTAACTCAATGACGACCATAAGTCAGAAGAGAGAAGAGGGTGGGAGGGCTTGTCTTGATTTTGTTACAAATCCTTCTAGCAAGAGGTGGGAGCCCGGATAAGAAGGAACTTTGTGGGTAGGAAGCAACAGGAAAGTAAGTGTGGCTCCGTTTAGGGCTCAGGGCTAACCCAAGGGAGCAGGATTTTCTCTGTTGTCCCCCACCCTCCCAGGGAAGGATTAAAAAAAAAAGGAATAGAGAAAAGATGCTTCACACAAGGTTGGAATTTAAGACCATAGCAAGTTTAATGACAACAACAGGGGAAAGGAAAAGGGAATTAGTAAGAGACAAAGGATATTTAACTCTATACAAAACCCGATCCCAGTAGTCCTGAGTGGAAGTGTCCGAGCAGGGCCTCGTGGCCACTGTGACTCGTCACCAGGGACTGCAGTGGTGCCGGGGAGCAGGCGGTGGTGGACGCTGCTGAGCACGTGGAGGTAGGCCCAGCCGTTCTGAGATGCGACGGGAAGCAGCCCAGGAAGCCAGGAAAACGCGTGAAAACCTCGGGCCTCCTTGGTTTTTTAGACTGTAGCCCCCAAAAGGGTAGGGAACAATACTGATCTCTGACCCCCAGGGTCCTACAGACGCCACCTGTCCTTCCCTTTCAGGCTGTTAACCCTTAAACCATAAAAAAGTGCATAAATTTTACAAGATAGCTGGAGATGAAGATTTGAGATTATTCTGTTGGAGAAGTTTTCGGTCTCTTCAGAAAGTCTCTACACTGCATAGTGAACGTCTTGGAGGGCTTGATTCTCGCTGAATAATACAACTACATTTCTTTGCTGCACAGATGCTTCTTAGTAGTGGGCCAAATTCAGAGGAAGAATTCATATGTTCCCATGGCTGAATAAGTGCCACAGTTTGTAAGAGCTGGACAATGCCATTTTAATGTAGACTTCTTTGAAGATTCAATTTCTCAGTGCACTTGCTTAAACTCTTTTAGATGGATGCACCGAGAGGGAATGTGTAAATTAGGCTTCTTTACTTTTGCTTTGATTCGTTTAGAGCTAGTCTCACATAGTTCACTGATATCCAAATGAGTCTGAATTTGCGTATTTTCAGAAGGTGTGAGAATGCATTGTTCAGCACCATGCTATGCATCTTCTTCTTTATTTTCCCCAGAGTGGCTTTAAGTAGATGTAAGGTGCCTGAATGAAAGGGTTCTAACTGAGCAACAGCATTCCTGTAAGAGGCTTTTTTTTCTTCTTCAGCTTTTGTTACCATTTGCCAGCTCTTCAGACAGCTCCCAGCCAGGCTGTGAGCTCTAAGGATATGAGAAAATGAGAATGCCTTTTGTATAACGATTATGGAATTAATTGGTCCTGGAAACTCTGGGTTGCTGCCAAGAGGGGTTATTTATGTGGTAAGAAAGGAAAGGAAAACGGTGGAGCTCTGGAAATCCAGGAATACCCCAAGCTGTTGGATCATAGGAAAGAGCTCATAAAGTTATTTTGGCTTCTGAGTTCAGTACAGTCAACATGCAGAATTCTGATTTTTCAGCAGCATTCAAAATGAGGAAATGGGAATTAGTGAAGACGAGAGAGGTCCATGTTCATTTTATTCCCAAGGGCACTGCATGATAAAAGCAGCCGCTCTTGGAAAGGCAAGTATCTCTGCTGCCTGGAATCTGCAGGCTGCAAGAGATCTGGCCACCCAAATCCCGCATTTTGAGCCACAGTTTCCTAAACTGGAAATTCTGCTTCAAGTTCAAAGTTTTATCTCGTGCAAGCTGTTTTCCAGGACATGGACAGAGAGGAGAGTGGTGGGATCCAAGGCTCTTAAACACTGCTCTTTCTAACCTGCACTGTTATGTGGTATTAGTGCAAAATTACCAATTTTCACGTTTTGTTTTGGTGTTTTTTTGTTTGTTTTGTTGTATTTTGGTTTGGTTTGGTATTTTAAATGGTCAGATGGTGTGAGTGGAGGGAGTCAGCGCAACGTGTGCAAGTTTGAGTCAATTCAGCGTGATTGTCAGCTGCGGTGGGTTTTAGCTGTCAATGTACATATGAGACAATTTGCTTTCTTCCTTCAAAGGGGAGCAGGCTCAAGTATAAAGTTCATTGTGATTTTAGTTGGAAGGAAACATCATGTGAAATAAATCGTTAATATCTTTGCAGTTGTTCTACAAAAAAAATACTTGACTAAAGTGAGTAGAAGTCTTACACAGCACCTTGAAGACATGTTATTACTGAAGTTCTGGTTGGTTTTACCATGAATCCCTATTGGTCTTCAAACAACTTTTCTGTTTCATCTGTCTTGCTACTTTCTTTTAAGTGCTGTGTGATGCAGGAACAATGAAGGATACCTTGGGTTTTTCTTCTCTCAGACTGGTATTATGGATGTTTGTATTTCTGGCACTTTTGAAGCTTAATTGTTCCATGATTTGATCTTTTTTTTTCTTTTTTTTTTTTGAGTGTAGATACGCTGGAGAGCATATGTGTAAGGAAGTATGGAAAAAAATTTCAAACAACTTTTCTGTTTCATCTGTCTTGCTACTTTCTTTTAAGTGCTGTGTGATGCAGGAACAATGAAGGATACCTTGGGTTTTTCTTCTCTCAGACTGGTATTATGGATGTTTGTATTTCTGGCACTTTTGAAGCTTAATTGTTCCATGATTTGATCTTTTTTTTTCTTTTTTTTTTTTTGAGTGTAGATACGCTGGAGAGCATATGTGTAAGGAAGCAGTATGAAAAAAATGACAAAATCACAAAAGCATCTTATTTCGACTTTCAGAAAGTTAAAGCTGAGTCATATTTAGGCAAACAGTGAAATGAAACAGTCATTCTTGATTAGAGTGCCTTGTTTTTAGTTAGCTTAGAAGTTACTGCAATTTAGGCAGTTTTATTCCAGTGTAGGGTGTCTGTCCAGTACATTAATAGAAACAGAGTGGAAAACTCTCCATCTGGAAAAGCCGTAAGTTTCAAGGAAAGTCAGAAGCATTTAAAAATCTGCCCAAATCAGTAAAAACGGAGTTTCAGGTACACTAGTTAGTTTCATTGATATTGAAAATACTTCTGCAGAATTTCCAAATAAAGCAAGTCTTTAGTAAAGTGATAATGGTTTAAATTACTAAGCCTGGAGAATATTTGACATGTGATTTACTAATTGTTCATCCCAGTTGTTTTCTTTCGGTACTTTTTTCCAGTCTGCCTAATGAAAAACAATTACATTGATTTTGTTCCATGATTCTCTCTTTCAGAATCTCAACAGATAATATTTGCACTGGAAAAAAACCTGCAGACCAGTGGTTTTTTTGGGTAAAACAGATTGTTTCCAGTGATATTTCTGAAATAATGGCTACAGTTCTGTATGTTGTTATCTGGGTAGCAGCCTATTTTTGCAGTGTTCAGAATTAGAGCTATTTTTTTACCTTGAGTCTCTACTCCATCTTGCTAGGATGTACCATTAACTGAGGAGACAGCAGAGTGTGTAATTAATTTATAATCCCATTGAAAGTTAACAGGTAGCATTTGTACCTTTGGCCCACAAGGCTGGTGAATCAAGAGCTGCATTTTGGCTCTTAGGCTGAGCGAAATACCCGACAACTTTGGAGCATGTGAAGGTTTTGCTTTATTTTCCTGTTGTCAGTAGGCAAAATGGCAAGAGATGAGCTTATCTTGGCCAGTTCTTGCAGAGAAGGAGTGATAGGAAATGGAAATTTTGGTATCAAGGTTTGCACATGGTGTCTCACCAAATTCCTAAAGGAGTGTTGCTTTTACACACCTAGTAAGAAGCCGTTCGTAACTTAAGACCTACTTACTCGAGCCCTGTATTGGTGACGGTAGCAGAGAAAAGACGTCTGTTGGATGTTATGCTGATACTCATATCTTCTCCTCATCCTGCAATTTTACGTGTGGCACTTGTGCTTCCACAGCACCTGAGTGAGTCAGCGAGGTTGTGGGTGGGTTCAGGAGCCAGCCTGAATGGAGCAAGGGCAGGACCTGAATTGGAACCAGCTTGGAACCGAATTGTAGCTCCTTCAGCACCGAGTTTTGGAGTCAGTTTGTGTTTGAAGGAACTTTTTGGCCTGAAAGTTTTTTAGTCTGCATGGAGCTCTCCTGTTTCAGCAAGAACTGCGTGTGTTGGTAGTATTTTGTGCTGTATAGCTGTAAGATGATCACCTTAAAAGAGAGTGAGCCCCTCTGGAAGTACAGAGTTGCAGAGGTTAGTAAAGATGTTAGAATTACACTAGATCAGTACCCACACGGCCTCAAAAGTAAGGACTTGCGAGAATAAACCTCAGTTCAGTCTTTCTATGCTTGCTTTTGTAAGCTGCTGTCTATCTGGTAGGAAGCTGTTTGGTCATCAGTTACACTTGCAGATTATCAAGGCCATAATCCATTGCTTGAAAAATCAAAGTTAGACTGTTTAAAAAACATAAAATAAATCAGACTATAAAGTGCCATATTTGTCTATTTTTAGCATTTTTTACTAGACCAAGAAAATCTTACTGAAGCCCTGAGATGCTGGGGTCTAGCACCTTTGCCAAGCTGCTGGACACATTATTGAAGGAGATGAACGGAAGGAGCTGGAAAGCCTTTTTGTTGTTTTGATGCACAGAACAGCGCAAAACTTCTGGTAGCTTTAATTGGTATCACACAGCAGTGATCAACATGTGCCCCTGTCACAACTTGCAGAGAGCTTTAGGACCATCTTTGAAAAGCAGTAGATACAGCATTCCTCTGAGCAGACAATAGAAAAGCAAAGATGAAAACTCTTTTGCCTTTGGGTAGCCTGGTCATGTCAGGGAGGAGATGGCCTCTTGATTAAATCCAGGCTAAGCAGTTTCCTGTTAGCATGCTAGCTCAGCCCACAGTGTCTTACTCTGGAAGTCTGTTTTTGAGCTCCTCTACCAAGTCCTTTTTCCTTTTAAACTTACAGGCAGGATTGCTAAAATAATACAAACACAAACAATCCCTAAAATCTTAAAATGTTTTGTAGCAGTTTAATGTTTGGCTGACAAACAGAGTTTTAGATTTTTCAGGGTTTGGGGTTGTTTTGCTTTATCTTT
>NW_010178453.1:0-5737 GCF_000695765.1 Mesitornis unicolor | reverse complement strand
GATCTCTCTCTTCTCCCCTCTACTGCTGCGGAATACGGCGATACAGCAGCAACTGGTAAAGCTGCCAAAGGAATGTTAACAAGTAAGCTAAAGACAGGGATCACTAACATTAAAAAAATGACTGCTCTATAGCTTAAAAAAAAAGAATTCTAATTTCATCTTTTAGCTTTATAGATAACGGTGGGTTTGTGGAAAAGGAAATCATTCTGCCAGCTCTGCATGGATCCCATTAACACTTTTTTAATAAAAGGATCTCAGAATCTATCACCACTTTGATCTCAGTTCAATAAAGCTAATCTTAATGTTGGTTTTAACATGGACGTTTAATTGTGTTTAATCACCTTCTGCAAAAATCAATTTAGTCGACATGATACTGACCAGGACTGGTCAGCAGAGATAAGAAAGAGCTATGTTCTAGCTACTCCATCCTATCACGCTCACCTCTAGGCAGGGAACTAATTAATGTGATTATCCTCATAAGACCCTTGGGAAGAATGGAAATGCTACTCTTGGTTGAGTTTGGGGTTTTTTTTTAGATTAAGAACTCAAGTAACAGTAAAGTTACAACAGTAAAGTTGTATTACTTCCTCAAGGTCACACAGTAAATCTCTGACAGTGCACAGAATGAACTTGTTTCAAGCTGGCACCCCCATCCTTGGGTGAGTTCTTTGCCTAAAATTAAGACATCTGTCACTAACTGACTTGATGCTGATCACGGCTTATTTTGGTAGTTGGCTCTTAAACTGCAAGTTTAAACACCACTCAGTTGTGTATTGAACTTGCCCTACAAAGTACAAACTTCATGCCAGTGCTCAATGAACACAAGATTTTTCACCCAGAGCACAAAACTGAATTTCAGGTGTATTTTACCATGGAGCTTGCTTGGAAGGCTCTGGGACTGCCTCATGGCCGCCCTTTGTAATTCATGTCGTAACTCAGATCTGCATTATTAACCATAACATTTTATATTTACAGAGTATTCTCCAGCCAAGCATCTCAGCACACTTCCTATCTATTATTAAAATCTTTCAACAAAGTGAATGTGACATCATTTAGGCGATGGAAAAACTGGGACATGGAAAGCAAAAAGGCCAAAAATTCAAAAGTAAGTTATTTGAAGATTTTTATATTATTTTCCTTGGAAAAAAATAATTTGTATGTATGTTTAAAAGCTCTCAGACTTGACAAGAGAAATGAAGTTGTTCAGCCAACCACGACCATCACAGATGTGCCTGGAGATGATAGCACCTGACACACTCTACAGCAATTCTCAAAACAGCAATGACAATATTAGCTATTTCCTGTTTTATTGACATAGACTGTACGTGAAATTATCTGTGGCACATGCTTATTCTTACTCTGAAGAAAATCATACATATTTGATTTTCGTAACGGAAAACAAAGCCTTGTCAACAGTGACTTGTGCTGGTTCTCAGCCTTAGCCATGAAGGAAGTTTGCTGTGTTTAAGTAGCTTTTAGTGCCCCCTTACTCTTGACAAGAATAATCTGCAGCTGGCTGAATGACAGCAGAGAGGAACTGTATCAGAGTAACTTGGAAGATGCTGATACCTGCAGGACAATGCTGCTTTCAGACAAGCTGAATCACTGGCTGATTTCCTTGGGACATTGTAGTGTGGGTCAGCAGCTCATCCAGTGGACGCTGATCAACGCCCAGGTACAGGTTGGAGGTTTTGCTGGTTTGGATTGTAAGAAAAGCAGATTTTTCCTACTTTGTGACTCAAGCTTGTGATGTGGAGTGCAATAAAGGATGGTTTGTTTTGCAAGCACTCAAATGTTTTTCAAGAAAAGAGAGAAAACTAGCATGCTCGACTTACAAGCAAAACCAAATAGACGTTTAATATGCCTGATGTAATCTAAAATATAAAAAACATCTTGGTATAGTCTCTAAGAAGCACTCTGGTGTAAGTGAAAAAAAAAAAAAGCTGGCTTCAACCTTACTGGAAACCTACTGAGCTGCCAAAGTGCTGCAGATGAGTTGTGGCATTGCAACTACATGTTGCATTTATGCCACCTACAGGCATTAATACCAGCTTTTCAACAGGTTTGCCTGCCAAACTTTCTGTGTTCTTCATCTTTTTATGGACAGCTATGAGAAAGCTCCATAGCAGTCAGTCTTGACCCTCGAGCCATAAAAACATTCTGTTAAGCTTACTAAAAATTAACACAAGTATTTCACTAAGCTGATTCACTAACTGAGTTTGCCTCTTCCCTATCACTTTGGTACTGTGATTATGAAGCAATGAGAATACTGAAATCAAATTTATCAAGTGCATTTTATAATGAGTGGCAAGTGCTACAGCAAACCCCAAAATAGCCTACAGCCTCCACCAAAACCCAGCAGCTTTGGGGGTGATACACAGACACACCTCCCAACAGTATGTATTCCTATGCCCATAATAAGCAACGCAATTATTTGGGGAGACTTAGGTAATGAGTTTGAGGAGTCTCTTTTTATGCAGGAAAAAAAAAAAAATCTTACAGATGGTTTTATGAGGAGAAATGATGGCTGTGGAAATTTTCAGTAGGATGTTGGCATCTCCAGTAGGACTGTGGAGTCTCACACCGCTGTCTTGCAGAAGAGGCTGTTTTCAAAGCCAGGAGGAAGGTGCCACCTGGAGGTCCACTGTCCAGGTCCCTCCACAGCCAGGCTGTCCCACAGCTCTGCTGAGAATCGACTCCACTGGCTCTATTCACATCCCACAGCCACAGACTGTCACAGGCCACAGTTTTTCAGCTGCCATCTCTATCCTCCTTGGAGCTTAATTTCCTGAGAATTAAGTCAGAACACACATGAGATCATTAAAAGAAGTTCTCTCATCCTTCTTTCCTCACCCCAAGGGACGCTTTAGAGTATATACTATTTACTAGCTACAAAACGGTCTGTTGTCCAATAGAGATACTTGCTTCCACTTTAAATAACTCAACAGATGCTACTGCCTTTTTGCTGTAATCTGTGTGGTTTTCCTACAGTCAGCCTGCTACGGACAGTGCCAGGGGAATCCATTTTTGCATTCAAGCCTCAGGCTGCCTGCGAGCTCTCGGTACAGAAGGAGCTTGGGTGAGCTTATGTCATACTATGCTAACAGCTGGTCTGATGGTGGCAGGTCTGGTTTTGGGTGGCTGCAAAGGGTGCCACAGACTGGGAAAGAAGGGGCAGCTCTGATGCTATGAAAGTTTGTGCCATTGGTTGGTCAGCTGGGAAATACTAAGAGGTTTCAGCTGAGCACATGACTAAATCAGAGGTGAGTTTGTTGCAGGGGGAACATGGTAGGCTTGTTTGTTTGATGTAGGTACCCAGAGATGTGCAGGACTCCAGTCAGACTGGGTCTGGATTTCTCAGTTTCTTCTGACTCAGAGGCACAGCTCTCCCAGAGACGTGAAAGATTAAATTCTCTTGCATCCTGAAACCACACTGCTGCTGGGACCAGTGCTTCTCTCCTTGACCACACCTATATGAACAAGATTATTAAGACTTTCACTTACAGAACTGCCATAGCAAGCAGAGCAGCCTCTTCCACTTTTATTTACAAGTGGGCTGTTCACCCCATCTCTCAGCTTGCTCAAGCTCAGTGCAGCCTTTGAGCTTCCTATTAGCTAAGGACACCACCCAGAAAGATAGGAAGAGCACAAACAAGGACTTTTCACTCCCCACAAACACTACTGCCTACCACAAACCTCTGCCAAGGCATTTCTTGCCTGCTTCCATGCAGATTTGCTTACACCTGGAAGGAACATTAACTGCTTTAGTTAAGATAAGCAGAACTTCTGTGTGTCCATCCTGATGTGTCCATGGCATAAAAACAACTGGGAAATAATCATGGATGTGCTTAGTTGTGTAGAAGACATTAGCAGTGTGGCCACAAGCACTTTTTGAGGCACAGATTACACATACTTGTCTATTGTCATAAGTAGTGCAACTGGTATTAGGAGTTAAGGGAAAGCAGAAGAAAATTATTCTTGGATGGTTTTAGTACTAGGGCCTTCTGTTCTCCTTTCCCTTCCTATCTTTTCTTGTGTCAAAAGCATCACTTCTACCATTCCTTTCTTCTACAATACCTTTCTCCAGTCCCCATGAGTCTCTCCTGCTCACCTCTACCCTTCTTGTCTTGCCATTCCTCTGTTTACAAGAGAAGGCCGAAAGGGAACTACAGTTTGGACACACTTCAAAGGTATTATTTTCAGTTGTACAAGTTCCACCTTTATCAACACTGATCATCCCCCGAGCACAGACTGCTGGCAATCTGAGCTCCAGCCTTTGGTTAGACTTCAGCAAGCTCCATTACTGAAACGAAGATTGTCCTGTGACTTAGGAAGCCCAGGATCAGTTTTGGGACACAAAATCCCTTTGTGACTCCAGATAGCTCCTTTCATCTCTATGTGATCTCGATTAGTTCCTTAACCCTTCAGCATATCACATATAGAGCAGGATAAGGACGATCTTTATTTCTGAATGATGTAGCACAATGGTACTGCATGCCATTTAGACTCCCTATGGAAATGAGAGGCAAATGAGCACCCAAACCTCCAGAAGCGCTTTCATATTTACACTGAGAGGACCCAAAGCCGCATCTGTGATGTGACCTGCTCCCCATTAAGGTACACAGATGTCGTGGTTTATACAGTTGCTCTATCACTTGATGCCTCCTCCCCACTTGGGGGGGGAGTCAAGAAAAGGAAAGGAGATTTGTGGGTTGAAATAGAAATATATTTAATAAAAAAATCTAATATTAATGACAGCTATAATACAAAATACATTAATATTAGATTTTTTTATTAAATATATTTCTATTTATACTCAGCCTATATTGTGGGGGAATAGGCCTCAGGGGTAGGAAGGTGAACAAGCTCCTCTCGAGGTGTCAGTCACAGAAGAGGGAAGGAGCAGGAGTGCAGAAGGAAAAAGGGCTGTCCCCAGCAAACTCCTCAATTTATAGTGAATGTGATGGTTTTGGTATGAATGCTATTAATTGGTCAGCCTGGGGTCAGCTTGGGGTTGACTCCCCTAGATTTCTGCTCCCCTCAGCCTTTGCAGTTTATCTCAAGACAACTGAAGACCTTGAGGACTACAGCAACCTGCATACCGGTATTAGCTGAAAAACTATCACAAAGTTTTTATCAACTCTGTTCCCATGGAAGTGTTGTAGTCCTTACAAAACTGCAGTTTTCCTCAGCAGAAAACTGACTCTCAAATTCTGTCCCAGTAAACCAGGGCAACAGAGAGCTTTATTGTGCCCATGACAGGGTCACATGAAATCTGAGGAGCCTTCAGCATGGTGATGGCTCTGGCCAAGGAGAGTTATGTGTGAATGATGTTAAATTCCCCCAGGATTGATTAGAAATAATGTCCTTCGCCCCCTGCCGCCCACCATGGCAAGAGATTTCTCCAATAGCAGTGGAACATTACGAGACATTGAGCTTTGCTTTCAGACATTGTTCATGCTGGTTATGTAAAATCAGCGCTTCGGCTTGATAGCTTCACTAATAACTACGGCACTTGGGTAAAAAAAATAAAAGTATTTACACCGTCTCTTTGTGCTTCGATGCCTGCAGTTACACCTCGAGAGACGGCACTGGCATAAACCACAGCACCCCGGCACATGCATACGATACCCTCGGTCGCCTTTCCCCCGTTAATGACTGTTTCGTTAGCGGTTGTGGCCTCTGGGGTCACCCGGACCCGGGTCCCCTCAGCTGCCGCCCGCCGCCAAACCGCCCC
>NW_010178452.1:36264-45093 GCF_000695765.1 Mesitornis unicolor | reverse complement strand
GGTAACGCAACGGCTGAGCGTTGTAAGAGCAAAGGCCCCGAGTCTTTGCTGCGCCGCGCTGGGGGCCCCTGAGCGTGCGGTGACCCGAGGCTCCTCTCCACCGTCCAGGGACGTTCAGGTACCTGAAGAACTGTTCCTCAAAGAGCGACGCCGAGTGCACATGCAAGGAGGGGTACCGCTGCAGTGGGGAGGGGTGCGCCCGTTGCGACCGAAGCTGCGGCGTGGGCCAGGAGCACACCGGGAGCGGTAAGACTGCCTTTCCCCCCAGCTTAAACGCGCGCTCACTGCACTGAACACACCACCACTTCTTGCCAGCGTAAAAACAGCCAGAGCAAGGACCTCGCAAGGTAAAAGCTGTCTCTGCTGCTAAACAGTTTGCATGGTGCGTGGAGCAAGCACAGCAGCAAACAAACCCACAGAACTCGGCTCAGAGGGGCCAGAGTTAGTTGCCTTTGCATGACAGCTCCTTTATCACCAGCATGTGGGAAATTGAGCTGGGAACTCTGGAATTAGACATGATTTGTGGCACCTTGTGCTAGATAAACTGCATACAGGGAAAGACTTGCATTGCATACTCAGAACAGCTTATGAAATAATAATTCTATGAATGGGGATCATACTCATTGTACAAGCAGGCAAAAGTAATATTTCACATATTGCTGTAAATGCTCACTTTGTACATATTTACTTGTCCTTGTCTGTTGAAGGCTGCCAGACTTGCCGCTATGGAACTTTTAACGATCAGCCCAATGGCTCCTGTAAAAACTGGACAGAGTAAGTAATCTAAAAATAAATGGTACAGCTATTACACTTGACCGGATTTTTTTCCAGTTTTTTTTTTTTTCCTCTTTTTTCTGTTTTGCATTAAATATCTTCCAGGTGCTCTGCAAACCAGGTCCTGGAGCCTGGAACTGCAGCAAAAGATGTCATCTGCAAACACGCTTCAGCTAATCCCACTTTCATCACTACTTTACCTACTATGTCTCCTGCAATTCCATTTTCTATCACTGTGCCAGGTGAGTCATATTGCTTATAGAGCTAAAGAGTTATGACCTACTTTGAAACTCTATAACCCTACTATAGCTCATTCACTTACCATGTAAATAAAGCAAGAGTCTTTTCTTCTGTCCATTTCCAGTGTTGCAGACTTACCCAGACGCGGAGTTGGAGAAAAGCTGTCAGCTACTTCAAGGGCAGTAGAATTTTGCTCTGTAACACTCCTTAGAGAATGTTGTTTGCTTCCTAGGGAAGGACCTCCAGGCGGACATTGTCAGAATTTCTTTTACTGTTGCTGGGCTGTTGTGCATCGTGTTCCTCCTCCCTTTGTGCATATGCTTCAGTATCTGGCAGAAAAAGAAACTACATGCTGTCTTCAAGAAAAGTAAACACTCTTCAACTCGTTTGTTCTTTTTGAAACTAGACAGAAATCAGGAATCCAGGTTTTTAAGTATCTCTCAAAGATAGTTGCAGATAGCTTGATTGTTTGGCCTTGTAAGTGAGAAACAACAACTGAAAGGAAAACGGTTCTGAAATTTTTAACTCAGAAAGCACTTCATTACCTGTGGGTGTTTATCAACATTCCAGGTTAACTGCATGTATATCTATAGAAGTGAAGTGTTCATGGGAGGTGAAACAGCTCAGCTGAGCCTTGCTGATCTGGTTGAGGGTCAGTTCTGTTTATTACTTCCAAGCACCCTCCTTGGCATGCGTGGCAACAGCACGGCCTGGGGTGAGCACCTCTGAACTGTGGCTGCAGAGTCAGCCTGAATCCAGCACTGGCTTCTGAGAACTAATAAGCCCCAGGGAAGATCAAGAGTTCAGCACAAAGATGAGGTGGAATTGCATCCAACATAGTTTATAGTTGGGATTTTTTGTTCTTTGGGGTTTCTCTTTCTCTCTCTCTCCTTCCCTCTCCCCTTTCCTAGTGATAAGGGCTCGATCTTCTAATGTAATTCTGAAAACAGGCAACAATAGCACTACTCCAAAAATCTAACAACTCCATGTGAGTCTTCCTTTCATTCCTATGGCAAACAGAGCACTAGCAGCCCCGTTGTATCAGGGAAAACAAAGTATGATCAATTAGTTTTATCATACGTACAGGAGCGTGGAGGAATCATTTCAGATTATTGAATCATTTGTAAAATTTTTTCTTGCTGACTTCCTGCACTTGTGACTAAGGAAGGGTAAAATAAGATAGCTAAATAAATACAGCAGAAACTGAACATTTGATCTTTTTATTTAGTGCATACCACACCTGAACAGTCAATTCAGGAAGATGATGCCTGCAGCTGCCGCTTTCCTGAGGAAGAACAAGGTGAATATCAGGACCCTGGCAAATCCACAGAATTCAGGGATCTTTTGGCCAACTAGGAATGGGACTGTCCAGGTCAACCACATTTTCATTTCCTTTTGGAATACAGAACAAGAACTCGTTTACATAAATAGAGAAGATATTGGGATCTGTGAGTTGCAGAGTGGTAATAGCTCGGCCACTGAGAAAAAAGTGTATTTTTTCAGTTTCTTAAAAATAAATCAATAAAAAGATCTAGTTTGCTGACTTTCTTCCTCTAGGACTAGGGATTGTATTTCTAAGAAGTGGTACTTGGCATACACATAGAAAGGAGTACTGCACTTAAAAGCAGTAATGGAAGGCTGGAATGGCTTTCTGGTGCCTCTTACAAATGGTGCTTGGGCTGTAATTTACATGCAGTCTGAAAGCATTTGATGCTAAAAAGGAGATCTGTAGCACATAGTAGAGCCACGTGGAACCCTCGTGGTCTCTATTACCGCTACCATCCATCCTGAGTCTCAGGCTGCAGCTCCTCCTGGAGTGTCCAGCTCAAACCAAACAGGCTCAGGTTCCGTGTACGAACACAGAGACCTCATTTCACATCCCACCAGGCCCAGAAACAGATACCTGGCCTGACCACTGCACACCCTCCTGCATGTAGGAGAATCTAGAGCTGCAGTGTGTTTCATAAGAGCTCACATCTGCTGTTGGATTACACTGATTGGCTTAGGAGAGGCAGTGGAAACACTGAGAAAAGCTGTGGTTGACTTGATCTTAGAAACAGAAGTTGCTGTGCAGCTGGACTGCACCACCTTCAGCCCTACATCATTCAGCTTTGATCTTTTAGGTGATGTAAACATACTATGTACCTTGCAAATGTGGTGTACGTAGATGTGATACATTTCTGGTACTATTTTTATAACTGAGGTTGGAAAGATTTTTAACATCTGATGCTGTATCTGTCTCTTTGATCAATTACTGTTACGTTGGTCTTACAGAGAAATAAGAAAACTTACGTTTGAGTCATGGCATCTGCAATATCATTTTTAACCTTTTACAAAAAAACGAGTATTTTATTTCTTGAGTCAATGTTATTTAAAAAAAATAGAATGAAAACCCACCAATGTGTGTCACGTAAAGGGTGATCTTCCTCTCTATGTGATTTCAACTTAAGAGAATGCTATTCTTGTGTTTGAAGAATGACAGCCTGGCTCTCCATCCAGCGGAAGATTACAGTAGCAGATTATTTTCAACAAATCACACTTAAACATATTTATAAAACTTGTATACAAGTGAATATAAAATGGTATGTGATAAAATAAATATCATACCGAAGCCTGAACTGTAAAGTTAAATCTATGTAAATAGATCTCTTTTTAGCCCTAGCCCAAGTCTCCTCTCCATTAGTACTTTCAACGATGAGAACAAAGTGACTGTTACTGCAGGTACACAAATACAAAAAACAGGACATGTGAAAAGCCACCAATCTATTTATAAATCAAAGAGCGACCTAAGCACCAGCGGATGATGCCTTAGAACAGGACAGAATAGTTCTGCTCGTGATTAGTTTCTAATCCACACAAAAGGTATGAGAATTAATGTATACATCCTGTACAAACTCAAAACACCTGTTTTTTTGGGAGAAAAAAATATACCATTTGGCATTTTACATTTATTTCTGCATTCTGCATATATTTTGAAATGCTCCAAAGACAGTGCAAAACCTGTCTCTTCTGTACCAGAAGCAGAAGTAAATCTACTTACTGAACAATGAGGTGCTCCTTACAACACTTCTTTTTCCAGACAGTTTGATTTTGCTGTTTTGTACCAAAGCTTCAGTAGTGGCATCAAATTCCCATAAAGCAAAACAAAGCCTATGGAATAAAAAAAAAATTCCTAAATAAGTACAAATCAATTTCTGAGAATAAGGATATATTTATACCAAAATTGACTTTCTAGACTGTTTCAAAGAATACATTCCGAATAAAATGTCATAAGCAATCTTCCTTTCAATCAGAGGATTCTGGGGATAGTCGTACCTGTGACTTCTATCATTTAGATCGCAGAAGCCTGAATTAATCATAAAACAGATTTTGCTGGCATAAGAATCTGTTGTCAGACGCATGCAGATACGCCTGTGTTTCACAGCAGCACCTGGCCACAAAAGCAGAGTAAGAGAGTGGCTAAGAGTGCTTCTGTGAAACACTTCAGTTACATCCACAAAGCGGTCATGTTTACAAACAAGAACCAAGAAGCCCTGAAAGCAAAGACTGAAAGACACCTTGTGTTTCAAAAGTGAAATAAATCGCGGTACAAACGCAAAGGGAAGACTGGGGCACTTACAGCGCAGAGGGCAGCGTGTGCTCGCTACCAGAACGCCTTGGCAGCAGCGCTGCGTGTTACGTGGTCATCGCAGAGCTGAAAATAAGCACAGGTGAACTCATCTGTTTTGCCGCTGAGCGCCAGAGCAGGACAATACAGTTCATAACAAAAGCAGCACTGTAGATGCTAAGATAGCTGGGAGTGTTGAGCAGTTTTAACATTTATACAACATTCAAGTTTTGTGAATTGTGGCTTTCTATACAGAACTCAAATTATAGTCACAGTCATACCATTCCTTGAACACAATTAATGGTTGGTTGTTGAGTAATTTGCCTTTGCTGTGATCACACAGAACAAAAACACATTAGAAGCTTGTTCTCATTGTAGACCCCGCATAGATATTTCTATTTACAGGTACTAAAGAACTTGCTTAAATCCTCCTTTTCATTATGCACGTAGCAGACACAGCTATAAAACCACTTCTGGCGGTACGCAATGGAAATGCAACGGGCAGAGTCATCAATTTTGTTCAGAAGTTTGCATCTGTAAAAAAGCCACATATTTGAAATTTCTTTTTTTTTTCCTTTTTGAATTATACATTTGTCCTCTGAAAAAAATCCATGGTAGCTAATGAAACTTCGGTCAAAGCTGGACATGGTGCAGACCAGTGGTTGGCAAGTGGCTGCTACGCGAGTCACAGCAGCAGAGACGGCGCAGGCACCCGATCGAAATTGCGCAATTTTTGGAATGCTTTGTGCTCTCAAGCTTCTGTAAAAATGTCGCACGGTAAGATTTAGGGATCAATGACAACATTCAAAGAAATACTGTCATCAGAATTCAGCTTCCAAGAGCTGTCCTGAACAGAATTTGTAGCTGAACATGGAAGATGACAGCCTTCCTGCATGCAGGTTGAGCACTGCAAAGTCCTTCATCCAGCAAGGGTGAAGGAGAAGAAACTGCACTATGTATCCTTGATTACTGGTAATTAAGGCAGAAGGAAGGAATAAAGCCTGACTGTCCGTAATTCAGAACCAGAGCTGTGGAAAAGTGTTTGTTGGTGATGACAAATAGTTGATAGATCCTGTGCATGCATCTTGGCTTCACAGGGAGCGTTTACTGAATATACAGTCTGTAATACCTGAAGAAATGTACCAGTTCACGTAGAAATAATGGAGATCAGTCCTTCTAACTCTTTGAGCTCGACATGTTGTCTGCTTTCTCTGAATGTCTTTTCTCAACAGTCTTTTTAATTTATTATGCAGCAAGCAAGGAGGAACCAGGAGCTCCTTGACAACTGTCGAGCAGCCCCGGTGGCCGAGGATGAGGTAACAGCCCAGATGCAAGACTTTTGCATTTCCATTTGTTTTCCTTGGAAGTCAGAAAGTGTCCTCGTAGCCAGACTGTGTGCGGAGGCCCGGGTGATGTCAGGCAGAGCTCTGAAGGCATGGAAAAAGGAGGCAAATCCTCTTTAAAGATAAGTTTAGCAGAGCATCCTGCTGCTTTTTTTATTGCTTCCAGAACCAGCACCATTGCCTGGCACAGTTGCTAGCATTGGTAATTAAAACCACGTTTGTCACATGTTTTGGATTCACAATTTCTTGCAAGAGTTGTGTGGCTGAGGAAAGCAAAGTGTTTGTAGCAAAAGGTTTTCTGTCTCTCCCCTTTCTCTCTTCCACAAGCTTGTGCATTTCCATGCCTGACACTTCTGGATGGTAGAGACTCTCAAACTGTAATAGCTCCTCTCAAACACATAAACAGCGTATCATTTTTAAAAAGCAGAATATGATTTCTTATTTTTCAGTCTCTCAGACCCTTAGTAGGATAGAAGCATAGTTTTCTCTCACAGTCATTCTGATATTAACACTAACGATGTGAAAACCTCCACAGGAGATGGTCCACTCTGAAGAGCCTTAACACGTAGGAATTTGTATTAAACAGGCAGCTTGTACCACTCCGCTTGCATTTTAAACCCGTGATAAGAAGTGAAGGTAGGTTCCACTATTAAAATTACTTGAAGTCTTGTTCTATCACCAAGTGTGACGAGCCATCACCAGCTACGAGCAGAGCTCTCTGCAGTCTGTCCATGCTGTGGTGGCCGTGCCTCAGAGCAGACGGCTGCGCATCCTTGGACCCCTGAGCGGACACGAAAAAGGCTGCTGGATACCGTCATTGCCCTCACCGTAAAGAAGAGCTTGTAATGCTGTCTACAAAGAAAATGGAAATTCCCTCTAACCTCAATTTGGCAAGAGTTTGTTATGATATCACCTACTATGTTTCCTTTCACCTTGTAGATCCTGGGTGCCTGCCAGTTAAAGCAGCAGACCATTCCTGCAATACTCTGAAGCAAACTGGATTGTATTTTAATGAAAAAACACCAGCTGATCTCCCACTGAAGTCAGGGAAAATCTCTCCTGCTTGTCTGACCTGTTTTCATAACGAAAATAAATCAGCTTTTATTTGATTTACCAAGTGTAAAACCCCATACAAAGAAAGACACTTACTTTATTTAAAGATGACTTATCATAGAGTATCTTAAACCTGTTAAATCTACTTTCAGTTTACACAATCCAAACTGCAACAAGCCATTTCAAAACTGAAATAAAATGTCCAAGTTACCCATTTAGCTAATTTTTCTCCTGCACACAAGCATTTCATCAGGTTTAAAACAAACACAATTCTGGGAAAAAGGAGAGGAAGGTGGATGGAGAGGTGAAAGAGATATTTTGTCTTTAGCTACAACACTGTAGACTTGAGAAACATATTTTTAAAAATCCTTCTAATATTCACAGCCCTGATACTTGTATACTTTCAGTTTAGAACAGCTATACACCATCTAACCTCAGAACAGTGCAAGCAGGCAAAAAAGAAACAAAAGAAAAAAGAAGTGTTACACTACTTGTACTCAGTGCACCTTTATACAAACTTTAGAGTAGCTTTGAAAGTGTATAACACAGTTTTAAATAAAATGTACGTACATGCCTAAAGCAAAATTTACTGAACTATCCAAAGCATAATGTATTTTCCTTAAACTGGAATGAAAAATACAGTGAACAAGTATATGAAAGGAGTGGCAGGAGGAGACATTATCGACCCCAGAGGAGCTGCAAGGTTGTAGCTCAGCAACACAGTTCTCTTACCAAGCTACAATCTGATCAGAAGGCCAAAGAGGTTTTTTTTCTCCCCGATCTACATTATCGGTGTTGCAGCCACCCTTAACGCTGCATCTTTTTGACCTGCTGTGATACACCTCCGTAAGGGTATTAACTTACAGAATTAGAGGTGTAACCACAGAAAACGCCTGACAGATCCCTCAAACTTGAGTTGTAGTACAAGAAAAGGAAGCTGCTGTTCTGATCTCTAACCTGAGGGTCGCAGGATTCAGAAATCTCAACACTTGGGGAGCAGCAGCTGCGGCAGCAACGCGCTCTCCTGTCACTGCGCCTCGCTGTCTGCGCTCATCAGCCGAGCGGGCTGCGACGCCAGTGCTCCTCACACACGGCTCATTTATGTGCTTTCCAAGAGTGATTAACTATGCCTCAGGGAATTACAGAACAGGAGAGGATTTACCGTGCTGTGGCAGTGCTAATTTTCCTGCCATGTATAACTGTTTCTGCACCTTCTTTCAGTCATTTCAAATGAGACAGAAAGAGATCATCACATAAATAAAACATTAGTATGGCGGCAGAAATGAGTAGTAAATGAAGGTGGCTTTGAAGGCTTCCCTCACTATCTTATTTCCACAGAAGGTGGTTGGCAATGGGTCACTGCCTTCTAAGCATAACTCCTGCCTGTCTTGCAGAGGATTTTTAGGAAAGCTACACAGGCGCTGGGATGGGACACTATATGCATGCTCTAGGCTTTGTAAAACAACCCACTTCCTCCACTGAAAAGGCCAAGAACAAGCAGAAACAGCCAGAGATACCTCCAGTCACCCTCTCCAGCTTTGGGAGGATGAGAAATGGATGAAGTCACAGCAGGAACATAAACAGCATCTAAAAGCTACTTTGAGTGTTGTTTTCGCAAAGCTCCGCAGTATTTCTTCTCATGATCTTACATACCCTTCACCTCTTGCTATGTGAGGATTCTTCTTACCCAGATGGTTCTTCACATTAGAAGAAAGGAGCTACGCAGCTGGCAGCAAGATCACGAAGGGAAAAGCCAGGACTGTGCTGGAAGCAGCACATCAGATCAAAATCCTTTCTTTTCAGTACAGGTCC
>NW_010178452.1:34100-36233 GCF_000695765.1 Mesitornis unicolor | reverse complement strand
CTCTTCCAAGCATGGAAACCATACGCTTCCACACATGGGTGGATTTTTCTTATTTCCACATCTCATCTGCAGACACTGCTCAGAATTAACCAGTCAGTCCTGTCCGCTACAAGCCTTACTCATAAAAAATGCTTATGTAGCAAAGGAATAGGAGCAACAGGCTAAATAGTGACTGCTCTTCAGAACTCTCTTCTATCGTAAATCTGCCTTGGGAATCCTTGTAGGAAAGATGACTTCACTCCCATTATTTAGTTCCAGTGAGGCAAGAAACATTCAACCTGTCAGATCTGAAGAGAAAGATGTGGTATCTTCTTCCCTCACCTCTGCTCATCCCTGCTGACCACTCCCATCCGAAGAGACGGCTCGCCGCGCTGGCCAGGATCAGTCAGAAAGTCATCACAGAGAAAAGCCAGGTAATGCTTGTAGCGGGAATTACTCGATAAACTGGAGTCCATCTCTTAAACAGCGAAGGGAGGATTCGAAGTGGCTGACTGCCAAGAAACACACGCTCATTGACAAAATGACCTTGAAGGAACCGCTGAAAACCTCAAGGTGCCCAGTGAGGCCTATGCCAACTTCCCCCCCCACTGTTAAATACGCTATTCGTCCTGAAATGTGAATCACCGAGCCTGCAGATTCCATTTAATTAACAAAACCACCTCCAAGTAGCAAAGGATTAAAGGGATTGCGCACTTGGAAAGCAAAGTAAAAAATTAAAGTCTGCTTTTGTGAGCCATTCATTTACTGCCTACGCTAAGCAGGACAGTTAAAATGCCAATGATTATTAGGATACCTCTTTAGTGAGTCAGTGGCTTCTGCCCATGCATGGAACTTCTACAGCACTACTCGAGATTTGTCCTCTTAATATCAGTTGTGTATATTGATGATAAGTGATCCTCAGCCTCTGTGGTAAAAACAGGAAGAGCATGTGTACACCAAATGTGAAAATCTGGACAGAAAAATAAAGAGAAGCCTAAGGACACCTCTGACAAAATCGCCTTTGTTCCATCCCCACTGTAAGGCGAGCTTTTGTCCTCTTGCTCTTTTAGATAATAAAACAAGCCACAGTCTTCAAGACAGCAAAATCCTATTAAGTTTCCAATAAAATGGTTTGTAACAAGCTTATGAGGCAGAGCACCGTGCAATTAAGAGAGTATGAAGAAGTCTCAAGGAGGGAAATCTGGACGACAACTCTTATGCCTCACCCATCTCTTGCAGGTTGCTGCTTTAGTATTTCTGCACTTCCTCACTTTAAGCCAGAAAAAGTACAAGACAGTGGCCTGGCCTGCCCACCCCATCACCCAAACTAAGACAAGAGTCAGCACAGTACCACTGCTTCCCTTTTTGAAAGCGGCAGTGCAATCCTTTTAGAAGTCACAGCTGAAGCCTTAGGAGACAGAAATGTTAAAGCCAACGTTGGTTTCTTAAGCCCTCAGCTGTATCGGTGTCTTCACGCAAGAGCCACCCGACAGTGAAGGCTCCGTCCTGCCCTGGTCGCCTGCTTTGCCTTGGCCACACAGCGGTGGTGCGCGGTGCCGCAACACCAGCAGCGATGCTGGCTCCTACCACTGAAACTACTCAAGAAAACCTAATGTCTAAGGGAGACATCCTATGGACGCTTCCTCCGGAGCAAAAGTCTCTCAACCTTATTTAAGGAATCTTTTAAAAAAGACGTAAGAGTTATTTAGCTGAGAAACATAAGTATGCAAGAATGGAAAAGAAATAAAACCTTTTTCAGGAAATAAAAATGGAAAAAAAACCCAAACCGACACCGCACGGTTGCTTTCCGCCCATCCGTTCCCTGTCGCAGGCCTGAAGCCTCCCCGCCCGCTGCAGCGCATCGCCCCCGGCCGCGGCCCGGGCACCGCCGCCGTTTTGGGGAGGTTTTCAGCGCCCCCTCCCGGGCAGTGATGGCGCCATCAGCTTCGTGAAACCGAGGGACAGGGCCAGCCCGAGCAGAGCTCGCTTTGCTCTGAGCTGCAGCCCGCAGGAACGGGGGACACGGTGCTGGTCGGGACACACCGGGCAGCTGCTACAAACACAGCCGCCCAAAAGTCGGCCTAGCCCTGTTCAGAAAACCAGCCAGGAAAAGGTCTCCACCCGTCCCCGCTCTTTCTCTACAGTTCTCTCCCC
>NW_010178452.1:0-34069 GCF_000695765.1 Mesitornis unicolor | reverse complement strand
CAGCAGGAAGGAAAGGGTTGGTGCACGGTGCCTACTAGGATCAGAGCTGATTTGGACTACTCTGGATTATTGGAAAGTCTCTAAAAATTCGGTACTTTGCCTTGAAAATGCCTCACAACAGACCTCTCTGCAACAAAGCAGCCAAAAAATCGGAACCTTTTACTGGATCCAGACATGCACCTCCACAGAAAAGGAGCTGAAGCCTCCAGCTCGCACTGCAGCTGGCACTGATGAAGCGAGCGTGAGGATGGGCAGCCACTGAGCAATAGCCCAGGCCTTTCAGCAAGGCTGCTCTGTACTCCTTTCTGTGCTGCATGCCAACCAGAAAATGAGATAAAGAAGTTTTTATTCAGCTTTTGTCCAGATCTGAATTTCTAATTTGGGTTGAGCAGATTATTTGGGATACCTTGGGAGAGCAGGAGAAAGGTAAAGTTTAATTCTTGCTGCAGAAACGTTCCTCTCTCTCCTCATGCCTTCTGCTCTCATGATTTCAGTTTTAAAAATAAACTGTAATTGCATCGTTAGTTCCATTACTTTTCTGGAGGAAGAAACCTTATTTCAAGATCTGGTCTCTGCTCCTCTGTTTGCGGCTGCATTATCCAGCATCCCATTCCCATAAGATATCGATGTGCTATATTTCCAAGCTCCAGTCATGCCAGACTTGCTTTCCTTCATGTCAAACAGTGTGAACCTTCAGTTTGCTAATTCTGTAGCGCTGAAAGGACAAGGGAATTAAGGACCAGTTTGTCAAGCTTCGCTTGGAGAATATACCCAGACTACAGTGTGCCAGCCCAGCAGGGCTGAAAATCAAGAGGGTTTTTTCCCCACAAACTGGTGGAAACTATACTACAAAGGAGCAATGTTTTGGCAGCTGCAATCCTGTACTAGAGAATTTTTAGACCGCTTGCCAATTCTGTAGCAAAATAAAGTATCTTCAGAAAGGCCTACGGACCTGCCACCTTCATGTACGCAGAGGTGCGTGTTCAGTCGGGCACGCAGGCTCGCCCGTGCTCCTTTAGCCCGCTGCAGAGCAAGAAAACCGAGGTCAGAACTTGTCAGAGACCTTGCATAACTTTGGGAGAAATTCAGAAGATAAAATAAGTGCTACTGTGCATACCCAGGTACACCATACAGCGCTATGTGGTCATACAGAACACACAGCACGTGCACGACATCGCAGCTCGCACACAGCAGGCAGAAGCAGCATCTTCAAAGCAGGAAGTCAGCAGAACCCACCCAAGTTATCGTCTGTTTGGTTTTCCCCTCCTTTGATCTGCTGCGTATCCCAGCAGGTGATTTTTGGTACACTCTGAAATGCAGAGTTTGCATAAGGCAATGCAAGCTAGCGGCAGGAAAAACCTTATTGCACATGTCATCTCACAAGACAGGCATCTCAGTATGCAAAACAGATCTCATGATCTAGTTATGAAGCTGAATAATTAGCCAAAATGAGAATTTTTAATTAAATTTAACTTCTTAGGACAGATATCTGCTAAACCAGGAGTGACAGCAAACCCCTAAATGATATGCTAGACCTTAGAAGGGAAGTAAATAACACTACAAATATTTGTTCTCTCACACCAAGCTAAGAGGTATAGCTCAAAATTATAGAGGGAAGAGCTGGACATTTATTTAACAATCAGCTCACCTGCGAGAACAGTGTCCATACAAAACCATTCTACTGCACGCCTCTCTTCACGCAAACTAAATTCAAGCCCAAAAAGTTACACCAAAAGTTATATCCTAGGAACACGTCCCTCATACAAATGCTGCTGCTAAATCACATCATCTACTCTGAAATTCCTGCTTTTCCCAACTGTCACGATACTTGACTAAAACAACAACTCATGCTTACTTATCATAAAGCACTTTAAAACAGGAAAAAACTTTTGCATTATAGACTAGATTTCATCCTTACTATTTTACTCAGAAGGTAGATCATTTTTGAGGTGTGTTTGGTTGGTTTGGTCTTGTCTTTTTTTGTTTGTTTTCTTGACTTCATTAGCAAATTACTCTTTATAAGTTATCATTTTAAACCACAAATAGTAGTTTCTTCTAATAATTAAGGATAATCTTTTATGATAGGGTAACAAACTTACTATTCCAAGTTTGCTCAGTAATTTACCTGGACTACTGCTGCCCTGTTACTCTAAACTGAGGCATTTGAAAGAAAGTCTATTAGTGTAAATAAGTTATAAAGTTTCCCCACAAGCCGGTGGTTTAGATAAAAATTAAAACAGTTTCTTGCAGATCCATTTCCACATTTTCCAAGTGCAATTCACATTTCCTTCCCTCACCCATGCACTCAGGGGTCTGTACCTTTGATTAGGATGAGCTGTCTCTGCTCCGCATGATGACGCGTGCGCTGTCCCCAGAGGAAAACACCTTTGACATCTTGGTGAAGTGCCCGAGTGACAACTCCAGATCCGCGTAAGGGCACCGAGCCGCGGGGACGTCGCCCAGCTCCCACATGACGCACTTCACCGCGGCTCTGAGGCCGAGTCTTCCTTGAGAGAAGACAAAGGACAGAAGTTGCTCGTGAGGAGCGCTTCATTAGCTTTCCTTGGAGGATGCTCGGAGCGAATATTGATAATGCCATTGTCATTGATAGTTCACTGAAGGAGAAGCATTTGTACAGAGCATCCAGCACCAACAGTGAGATCATGCATCAAATCAGACCTAATTACTGTCTGCAGTTTTGGAACAAAGAGTTGCATGACTCACGGGGAGAGAGAATTCCTCCCTAGCTACTCATTTATCTCATAGGGAAGCACAGGGAAAGAGGCGTTTAAAACGTATTAGGTTAATTCTGTAGAGAAATTATTTTCTCATATCCACTCGCTTCAGCAAAGAGAAGTCCAGAGAAACAGGGTCTGTAGTTCAGACACCTGCAGCGCATGTTCTGGAGGTGAACACCAGACCTCTCTGTACTCACAGGATGAGAGAAGAGTTGTTGTAAGGAGCTCTCCCACTCCTCACTTCTGCACTGAAAGCAAAGCATTTGAATGCACAGGGGGATGCTCGGGCCTTGTCAAGCTTGGTTTTGAAATTCTGTCCCGTCCACGAAGCCATTCACACCTGACTGGACGTGCTCCTGGACAAACTGCTCTGGCTGTCCCTGCTGTGAGCAGGGCAGGTTATGCTGCAGGATTTCTAGAGGCACTTTCCCACCTCAGCCGTTCCGCAGTTCACAGCTTTTCTGTTCACCACACGTGCGTGGGGCGCGCTCTTCTTGAAACAGACCTGCAGCAGAAATACATCTCTGCTGTGTGACCAGTGTAGCTCCATTGAAATTAGTCCTAGGAACCACAAGATTTATAATATAAAAGTTAATCTTCAACAGGAAATGTTAACAAAGAAAAAAGGAAGCAGATAAATTCACTCCTTTTGCAACTTACAATTATCACACAATTCAGCACAGAGAAAGAATTTTAGTAACATCAGCTGGATTTCATAGTATTGCGAAGATCATTTGATTAGAGAGGCAGGAAAGACAATTACCGCACCTCAATTTATTATTAAACTGAACAGGCATAAAATTCTCACCACCTAAAGCAAATAAAATTGTCATAAACTTACTTTTTCTATTTTCAAGGATATATAGAGTTGGATATGATGCTTCATAGAGAACAAGGATTAGGGACCAATCCAGTCAGTCTTTGCCCTTTGATATGAAAAATGAAATTTTAAGTAGAAGGACAAAACATGACAGATAGAGGGAAAGAACAACTGAAGTTATGAGATTACAGATGGCAACCACTGCCATTAGGTAACAGCAAAAGGCAAACGGGGTGGGGGCAGGGAGGAAGGAGCCGGCTGGCACACTGAGAATTAGGAAGTGAGTCCCAGCTGAGCGAAAGAAAAGTGAAATGGAATAGGGTCTCCCAGTCTGGTGAGGGACCCACGTTTAATATCAACCAAAGCAGTTTATATGCACCACGCAAGTCTCCAGGTGGAAGCTGTACTTTCTCTGCCAAGACGATTCTCTAGGGCAGCATTGGATGAGATCTTCTCAAATAGATGTGAAATGCTACAATGAAAACAAAAGAAAAAGAATTTAACTCTCCTAACATTCTCTGTGAATTAACTACAATTAACTGGATGTTTCAGCTCCCCTTCTACTTTTTCTGGCACAAGAACCCCAAATACAACACAACACATCCATCCATCTCACAAAAGGAAAAGAAAAAGTGCATTTCATATCAGATGCTTTGCGTCAAGCCTGCTAAGGCTCATAAATCAGCTGTCGTATTGCCCTGGTCATTTCAACCAATGTCTGACCCTTATGTTAACTCATGATTTATAACTGGAAGTTACTCTTTTTTTTAATGCCAGATTTATAAACTTTACTGTGCTTGGTTTGATATAATATCCATTTTGTACATCAAGCTATAGGACAGTAAATTTATTGTCTATGAACTGTTACCTTGAAAAATTACATCAATGCAAAGTAGTTTCCATTTAGAATCAATGGGCAATAAATTCATTGGATTTTTTTGAAGGGGGGAGAGAACATGATGAAATTTATGAGGTCATAAGCTGCTATATAACGGGTGAGACTGGGAGCAGAGGCAACAGTCAAGACAGGAGGTCCGAGCTACAGGGGTAGACAAAGACGAAATATGCTCAACACAGCAATGATGCATAAGCTGGTGTTCTGTTGTCTCGTTATTATCAGCTTCTCCTGTCCTCTCTCGTCTCTTCCCATCATCAACGCCAGTGAGATGTCTCATCAACTCTCAGGTAAGAGCCTTTTGATTTTAATGGTCATAAAGCAGGGGCTGGAGCAGTAGGACCAGTAGAGAAGCAGGGATGCTTTCTGAGCGGCCTTTGTCTGTGCCAATCAGCTGTAGAAAAAGCACAAATGTCTTCAGGACGCTGGCAGTGCAGGTGGTACCATCAGCAGGTGCTAGGCCTGTAAAATGGGGAGGTTTGGTGTCCTAAATATTCTTTCCTGCTGCTTTGAGCTCTGGGAGACAAAGGTATCTGAACCTTCTAGCACTCAATTGGGAGCTGGCATATGCAGCATCTGTCTTCGAAGCAGCATTAGTAGACGCTGGCTAATTTAAAGAAACTTGGCTGTACTGTCTCTCCTCTTGCTATGCTTTAAAATAAGCTATGTTTAACTGAAGTTGTATTTAAAATAGGGGAAGCCTACTGCAAAGGTTAATGCTATCCCACTTAGATCAAGAACAAGCAAGTCTGTCTTAAACTACAAAAAACAGCAACATATTGAGCATGCTGTTTGTTTGCAGATTCCATTCAGTCCAGTGAAGGAATAAATCTTTGCTTGAAAAAAGCTGTCCTTAAAGTTTGAAATTATACTGTAAGTCAAGACTGAAATGCCTCAGTAAAAATGCACAGCAGGGTATGGAAGGTTCCTGTCATCAGACCCGACCTGTGCTGGGAGAGTTTCTGAAATGAGTTCTGGAAGAACTCGCAAACCAAACCCAAAATTACTGCATAATGCTGGCTGTGAAGAAGTGTCTGTTCTTACCTGCTTTGCAGGTGCAACAGCTGCTGAGTTACAGGTATCAGCAGTCCCTAGCTCGCTTTGGAAATCTTGCACTCACTAAGCCAGCATCTTCTCAAGCCTTCCACAATGTAACTCACATTTACAGGCAACCATGCTTCAGTATGGATAACATCTATCACATCACAGGGTGGATGAGCTGGCTCTGACACCGACTGTTTGAAGGGCTCCATTAGGCTTATTAAACCTTCCGCTAATGTAAAGAGTATCTAAGATTGAAGTAGAACTCTGTATTACAGAGACTTGTTCTGTTCTGGGGGGTTTAGCTGTTGTTGGGGGTTTTTTTGCTTTTTTAATCTCAAAGCAAATTTACCTGTTAGCATTGCTCTAAATAAATAAAAAAAATAATACAAGGCTAAAGATATGGATTGCCTCCACATAGCACGGGGAAGTTACAGGATTCTTACTGCATTTCATAGTTGGGAAACTGAGGAGGTTAACAGGCCTCAAACAGGAAGCTTTGTCTTTATTCACAGAAAAGCTCAAGCATAGGAACTAGCTGATAAAGAAATGACTAAAAAAACCAAAAAACACAAATTACATACAAGTGTGGGTTGCCTACAGCTGGGTACCAAGATGATTAGGTTGTAGGTTCCCCAAGCAATGGGAAGGGCTGCTGTTGGTCAAACAACTGTCTTAAAGACAGATTTGCCAACGAAATGAGAACCTGAGATTAACATCAGGAACGTATCTTTTCTCAAAGCTTTGGAAGGAAAAAAACCCCACACAAATATCCCCTATTATATTCATTAAATGGGGGATGGATGAGCAATGATTTAATGATAATCTTAACAGGTGGGGCCAACAGAACTGATCAGAAATCACCTGAGACAGACCGAAACAGCGATTCAAAGCAAAAGACACTTACCCTATGCCTGTTTCTGTCACCTTCCATTTGCAGCTGATGAAGACTCAAGACTAAATCTGGAGCGGCTGGGCAGCCCGGGAAGCACTGCCCTGTTCCAGTTTCTGCCAGAGCTCCTGGGCACACTGACCGAAGACAGCAAAGCAGGTGAGGATTTACCACAGCACCTGATGGGGCCGTGCCCAGGGCTCGCATGTGCGGCTTCCACAGACACTGAGCCCCAGCCTCTGGGTATTTACTGAAGTACAACATTACATGTAGGCAGCAAACAGTTAACTGAGACCATTTAGTTAACTGAGACCTTGGGGAAAGCTGCTGAGCAGCTACGCTTGCGGCTCAATGCTAGCTGGAAAAGTCTCCAAATTAGTTCAGTAAAACCTCCATACAGCAAAACCAGGGCAGGGTAAAGAATGGCTTAGAATGAGTCAGCAGACATAACAAAATAGCAGAGTCTCTTAAAAACATCAATACTCACATGAAGTGCAGAATCAATAGCAATAGATGGTTTGGGAGACGCCAGACATTACAGATGCCTGCTTAAGTGGACAGGACAGCTTGCACCTTCAGAGTCCCCGCTCCTGCTGGGGCTGTGCCACGAGAGCTCACCATGCTGCAGCAAAGGGGTTTTTCTGTCTGGTCCTCCACACGTTCCAGTTCAAGGCTTCTGCCAGATACAGTGTTGTGGGACAAGAACGATTCGTGTAGGCTCATGATTTCTAAATGCTCAGATATTGCCTTTTGTCTTCCCTCTACCAGGTCTTAGCCCAAGCAGCTACAACCCACAGGAAAATATCAAAGAGGTAAGTAAAGGACCATCTGTCACTGAAACAAGAAAAATAAGACTCCACATTTTAAACTACACCGAGTTCTTACTGAGACATCATTTGAGATCCACAGACTTCATAAGCCGTATAGACTAAAGTGTGCCACAGTGTTCTTGGAGGTGGAATACCTTGGCAGTTTGTTAAGCAGAGGAGTTAAAAAAAAGAAAGAAAAAAGAGTGCGTGTAATCCAGAGCATTTCATTCTGAACTCCTTGCTTCTTTGCCCAGAAAAACAGTTTTCCAAATAAAGCCCGATTTCCAGCTTCACCAAGCCAGGCCGGGCCACTAACCAGTACAGCTGCATATAATTATTCCCCCCCCACTACAACATATGCTACACAGTATTATCAGATTTGTTATGAACCATTAGGTACATGGAGAACATTGTTCCTGTTCACTTGTCTGCTGAATTAAATACAAAAGCAGAAGACACAGACCAGTTTTAGTGCATCACCTAAATCGGGGGCACGCTGGGCAGCCGCCTCTCCTGCCCCTCAGAGCACAGGGCTGAGTGAGCAGTTGGGCAGCGGGGAGCGTTCTTTCCCCCGGGAACATTCACCACCCAACAGTAACCTCTCTCATGCTGTTTGACTTCAGACTTTCCACGGAAATCATCCTCGAATTGCTCTGCTGGGCCGCTTCTTGACCAAGGACAGGAAACAGTACAAGAAACGCGGGAATCTTTCCGAATGCTTCTGGAAATACTGTGTGTAAACAGGAGAAGAAATGCTCCCTGGTTTTGGTTGCATTAATTTATACAGATGTCTGAAAACATGTATATAGATTTGCTTGATTTAAAATGAGAATGAAGAATCATGAAGATGATTCTAACTTTAGACTCTATGCTACTTGGAAATAAATAAATTCTTGATGTTTTGCAATTACGCTGTGAGCAGTTCAGTATTTTCTTAGAGTTCAGCACAACAGGAAGAAAGTAATGGGACAGAGATAAATATGCAACATGAAAAGAAGACAGCCAGGGGTAGGGAGATTCCCACAGGGTCCTGTGAAACCTGCCAGAAGAGCAATGCCTCAACTGCCCTCAAAGCCCAGCGGCAAGAGGACCTCCTCTTGCCACTCAGGCACGTGAGGTAGATTGGGATGTCAGGAAGAAAGGGTCACTGCTGCATTCCCTGATGATGGCACTTGAGAGTGCCCAGTCCCCTCGTGCCATCCTCAAGGCACCACAGAAACACTAAGCACGTCAGGATCAAGCATCTGCTCCCACTACCACTGGGGAGAGAGAGCTTTTTCCCTTGGTCACCTGCAAAGAGAGAATCACAGATCTCTCTTTGCAGCACCTTGCCGTGTTCCCAGCTACCCGACACCAGGGCTGCCTACACATAGTGCAGGCTTTAAGAATTCGATTATCATTGAACACAGCATGGAAAGTAAACATCGCGGCTGCCGATGTCAAGGCTTCACAGCAAGGCTGGGGACAGGCAGTGGAGGCAGACGGGGATGATGTGACCACGACCGCACCCCGTGCTCGCGTGGCTGCACGCGCGGATGCAGGGCAGTGCTGCACGGACGGTACACAGCGCTGTTAGGGCCAGCCACCTCCTGCGTGCACGCGGAGGTAGCGAGATTTGTTCCCCTGAGCCACCACATGTTTTTATAATGTTGTATCTTGGCATCTAAAGCTGAATGAGGGAGAAGACAAAAGGGCGCCCACACAAAGGTTCCAGTCTGACTCCTTTGTGGTGGAGGACCAGTGTACCTTCTCATCCCAGTACTGATGCAGTATATAGTGACACATATATATCCGTCTGCAATGAACGGAGCCGAAGCAGGGGTTGTCTCTTGGGGATGGCAATCTTGATAACGTGCTCACACAGCCTGAGCTGTGAAGCCCTACCTTTTTCAATACATACTTTGCATAAACCTCACGTTCATCCAGACTCCTAGAAAGCTTGAGGTGAACTTCATCTAACAGTAATACACGCACTATATTGGTCTCAATAATGTACATCATAAATCTCTTGACTGTGTTGTTTAAACAAGGCCTACAGGCTTCATACAGCTTGTTCACTTCACATAAATTGTAAGACAGATGAAGCCAGCTATAACAAAGAAAAATGTCCTTACAAATGCAGAGCAGCTGGATGCACCTGTGCAGCTGTTTGAAATCGGAACGTTCATCCTTCTCTTACACAGTGGAGCAAGTCGTTGCCTGTCTGGAAATTACTCCTTTCCTGCCACCTCATCAGTTAATTAAAAACTTGTAAGAAAATACATCACATTTATCTAAATGAATAACCATCTAAGATTTATTTTCATAGACAAAGGATAGAGCCTACAGAGACTTGGAAAAAACCCCAATCTGTTCAATTCCACTTCAAAACTTGTAAACAAAGCAACATAAATAAAACCACAATGAATAATAATTGAAAAAATATTACAAGTATTAAAAAGTTCACTAGCCTTCCGCACAACAGAATAAGGGAATGAAGAGAGCTGTCAGGTGGTGAGGATGGAATCACATGAGATAATCGAGCTATAAACCCTCAATCTGTTTCGGTTTTCAATAGTACAATAGTACTTGCTAGCAGTTACGGCATTGAAAGCAGCAGCACTCAGACAACTGACAGAGTTCGAGCCAGAGCACAGCAGCAGGGGCTGGGAGGGAATTCAGCTAATTCTAATCTAGCAAAATTTTGGCAGAGCCTGAAACCGCCAGTCAGCCACAGCCCTTGCCTGCAGCGGGAAGGAGTTCAGACTGGGTCTTTGGACAGCACCGGTAATTCTCAAAAGGACTATCATTTGAGACCCCATTGCACGCTCCGTGCCTCCTTCCCGAAGGAAGCGTTCATGGCAGATGCCAAACAGACTCGGCTCCAGGGCCCAAGAGCAGAGCCTGTCCAAACTCCGCTTCTCCCCCATCCTGCCATAACCTATAGCTCCTGCCAGCTTTCAGCTCCGAGCTTTTCCTCTGTCCTGCAGCCCAGAGAAGGCTGGAGCTGTCACAGCAAACTGCAGAGGCTGCAGGAACTGCTGCGGAGGCCAGGCTGGCAGTCATTTGGAGCAGGCAGAAAGGGAAGGGAGCCGCCAGTCCTGTCCACGCCAGCCTGAGCCCGCTGCAACGGCTGCAGGCAGCAAACGGGAGGATCAGCCAGGAGCCAAGCAGGCAGGCACCTGCTCGAGCTGCGCAGGAGCAGCACGTAACACACATCAGGAAAGCTAACACAACTGTGCAGCAAACCTGCTACCAAAAAACTACAGCCCCACTACCTCTGAGATCAAGAATCCCAGGTCCAATACTGATCTCTCACCATCTGCCAGAACCACAGCAGGACATCACCTGAAAGCTGCAGGTTTCTAGCTGCGAGCAAGAGCTCCAGCCGGCAGCAGGATGAGTGCTGCTGGCAAACCAGCAATGCAGCTGGACTGACACTGCCCACGTCTGAATAAAGACAGCACTGCCTTCAACTTCTTCATTTCACCTCTATTCACCGCTTCTCGTAGTTCTTGGACAAAAAAATACCTAGATAATTTGGCCCACATTTGTAAAGATGTTTAGATGACCAAATTACCCTTTTAAAAATTAATAAACCATCAGCAAATACGTATCTGTTACCTCCAAGGTGTCTGTATTTCAAGGAGCTGCATCACTTACCTTGCCAGAAGCACCTTCAGTTACATGCTTATCTAAAAGTACTACTTCTTTTTCTCCAATGTTAGTAAGACGCTACATTTTTTGTTCTGAACCTCGTACTCCCTGCAGTGACTTTGCCCTTCCGCAGGCTTCTTTAAGCACTGTCGACCACGCTTCTCTCTGAAGTCCTTCAAAGCAGAAAAGGATGAGTAAATTGTTTCTCTGCAATCAGTTAAGAACTTTATTGCTCTATGAGACATGCCTGTGAATTAAACCTATGAATTTTTTCTTTGCCCTTCCTCTAGAACACAGATTTAAACACGGTGGGGCCAAAGTGCTCCCAGGGTGTTTATTATTTACCTTTTCTAACAACATCAGCACAGAGAGAGGCTTTAAATCACACATGCCAAACCCCAGCAGCTTACACACCCAAATACAACCCTTCACACTCAACAGGTACTTGCCCTTCCATATGGGATGCAATTAGAAAGGAAATAACATGTCTTGAAGTGGGCAGCAGAGCAAGATAAAAAAACCAAAACAAACCAAAGCCCCGAAACACAACTCCCCCCTCAAAACAGGATGAATGGCCATGACATGACCATTTTCACTGCACCCACAGCCTCAACACCTATGTACAATCGGAAAAATGCAACGAGTATTTTCTTACAAGTCTGTTTTCCAGAAATTACAAACAAGTAAGCACACATTTGGAACAGTTCCTTGCAGCGTATTTTTCAGTTTTATTTATAAAAACAGAAGCTCCTTTAAAGTGTACAGTTAAAATCACAACTGTAAATTCAACCACAGCTGGATATTATTTCAATAAAATATCCGTATCAACCGATGTAAAAATTCATTCAACCATGATTTAAAACTCAACTAATCTGGAAGATAAACTTACCAATATATTACTCATTCAGCGCGTATTTATCATACACTGTAAAAATACACTAAGGTCCCTACTGTTCATAGCACTGCCATGAAAATACTTGCACATCAACTCATCCTTTAAAAACATAATTCTGTATTTATGAATACAACAAAAAAGATTGCCAGCAAAATCCATCAAGGGTTTCCAAACTGCTGACACCCCCACAGGGGGTAGTAATTGCATCATTACTGGATTTGCATGTTTTCCCTTTGATCACCAAAAAAGTGACCTTCCAAGCAGCTCTAAACGGTCTGCAATGTTTTACTTATGCCAGGCAAAACAAAAACACATAAATGGAGTGGCATGTGCAAATCCGGCTGCAATATTTACTCCATTGGTCTTTCAGGTCAGAACCGGATTTCACTTCCACTACTCCAGCAAACTGGAAAGACTGAAAGATTAAACAGAAGCTGAAGGAAAAACTACCAGTTCCTGAAAACTTGCAGCAATGAGGTCCTTCCCAAAAGGCTCGATAAGGCATTTGATTGCAAGATGTCATGGTTCTAGGGGGGCAGAGTATCCTGGGAAACTCTTTCTTGTCCTAAACCTGGTTTAGCAGCCAGGATTGTTCGTGTTTTTGGGCAAATAATTCAATGTAACTGTCACACAGGGCACTGATCCACCTCTTCGTTCCTCTTCCACTCCCGTAACTTCTGCTGTAACCCAGGGAATCTTACACTGAAGATACAGCCAGGATTACAAACTTTGCGTTCCTGTGCACATTCGTTACGTACGGTCAGAGGGCACGGTGTTCGCTACAAAAACTGCCTACATTTCTGTTGCTCTATGATCCCACTGGGCAGATTCAGAGTAGTAGGTGGTACAAAAGGGCTAACAGCTCCAAACAAGAAACCCATTAATATGGTAAAGCTGCTACGTACAGGTCAGAATCTTGACCACCTGTAGCAAGGACAGCACAGGATACAGTGAGTGAAGATCCCCAAATTACATTCCTGGATTTGGTATCAACTGGGGCTACGCATCTGTGCAAGTTCTTTATGTCTCTGCCTCTTTTCATACAGCTGGGATAGTGACAGTCACCCTTTGGACACATTTCCAGACCTACAGATGAAAAGCATTATTCAAGTGTTTGGTAACATGCACCTATCTCCTAAACCAAGTCCCTCTGTTTTACGAAATGGATGACACGCATGCCCACTAAGACATTGCAAACCATCCAATTGTCATACTCGGTAAATAAACTAGAAATAAAGTAGAGCAAAAGAGTTGATTATCTAAACTTTCCTTCTGGCTCACACCTCTAAGCTATTTTGAGGGAAACAGCTTTCCTTACCTGGAGTATTCAAATTAATCTATTTCACTAAGGCTCAAAATACATTAAGCAGTCATTTTAATTTAAGCTCAGCTAACTAGAATGAATTCTAGTGCATCAGTCTAATTTGACAGGTAAATTATTTAAGAAGCTTTCCAATTAAGAAAATAATCTATATACAAAGCATCTTATTACATGTTTTAGAGCAAGTATTTTAGGCAGCATGGTTATAAAGCATAATACCATATTTGGAAAGTGTTAGAAAACAACTAGGAAAGGTGTAAGGTATTGCCCACATTTTCCTACTTGAGTACATAACTTGCTATATGCAAACACCTCTTGAAGTCTTCTCTTTTAAGAAGTGTTTAAAGATCGAATGCCAAAAGTACTGAGGATGCGTGGACCTCTGCTCATTTACAACATGAGAAAAAATGAGTTCAAGCTGAAAAAAACTGAAAGACAAATGAGGAGATGAAGCTTGAGAATAAACAGAATGCAGCAGGTACAAACAGAGCAGGCAAGCATACTGTAAAATAACCAGAAGAACACTGCCTGAGTCAGTATTAGCCGTGCAAACTTAGGATTCTGTAAAACTAACTGTCCTTGAAATGAGCTTTAATGACAAAGATTGTCACTGAATTGATTTTAAAAAGAAAAACCTTTAGATAGTTTTCCTTCACAGCATTTTTAGCTTAATCAACTACTAAATCAAATCACTATTAAATCAAAAAATTAAAATCCTTCATGTAGCAGAAGAGTTACACAGAACAAAAGGGTGAATAATGTGTTACATTCTAAAACTCTTTGTTGAGAAGGTGAAGGTTATTAATGACACCACAAGGAAAATCTGATTACATCCAGCTTCTGATAAACAAAGGGGAGATCAGACAAAATTTGCTAGGTTTTACTGAAGCATGTCCTGTTTGAAGAGCACTTTGAGACATTCAGCTTTAAGCTAGAAATATTAACGTGAGAAGAAGTCCTTTTACACACTGAAAGAGAAACGGTTACCTCTTTCCAAAAACCAAGCTCACTTTTTGTCCTTGGATTTCAACAGCCGGAGACTCCATTATAAAAAAGAGGTTAAAACTTGCACAGGAAGTCAACAGTGATGAGAAATGAATACGTGGTTTGATGTTCATGTTTGGCTCCACAACATGGGACTTTTCAAGAAAGTAGAAGAAGTGAATAATCTGTGTTTCTGGCATCACCACAACAAAAACAAAAACCGGGAAACAGCTTAAAACTTCATATTCAGTATGCCTGAATTCAACTCATCCAACTCCTATAATGCAACAACAACAACAAAAATCAGGGCACAAATCCGCCTTCCGGGGCGCTAGCAACAGAAGACCAAAGATTGCATGTAGTTACTTGAACTGAAAACTAGGCTACAGTGCCTTGATAAAGGAGGTTTTTCATGTGTCTTTTAAGAAGCAGATCACGTATGAAGAAATAACTCCTGAATTTTTACTTCTGTTTCTTTATTGTTATCTATAATTTAATCTCTTGTGGATGTGCAAACCAGTTACTCTCAGTTAATGTTAAACACCTATCTTGAGAGAAACACAGCTTTAAAAGCAAAAGCTATGAAACAACTTGGTTCCAAAACACTAATCACAAAAAATATGGGAAATAGTTTTGCATCTTTTAACTTTAGATTATATTTTTGATGGGCACAAGCTGGTAAAAGGCATTTTATGCAGAATAACTTGGCCAGTTTTCAGCTGCTCATTAAAAATCCTATTGAATTCTCGAACCATCTACAGTGATTTTAGAGCCTCAGAGTATTAGATCTTCAGTTTGGACCTTCAAATACTGAATAAACAAAAAATGAAGAGCACTCTGTTGTACCTTGGTTTCAACACATCTGCTTTACTTGGAGAGTAAACATGCTCTATCTGTTAGGTTCTTAACCACTGCATCTTCTCAGACTCTTACTTGCCAACCTCAAACAAACAGAAAGAACCAAAAACCCTTTGTATTTTGCTCATCATTGAGCAAGCAAAAGTTAAAACCATAACCCATTCTGTGTCAAGTCTGTGAGGTCAGGAAGGGGAGCAGCCTCCCAGTGAAGGGTGGTCTTCAAAGTCATGCCAGGAGTGGAGGGGTAATGGAGGAAGATTTAGTTTCACGTGTGCGACTGCTCTTGTTGGGAAGAGATAGCCAGGCAGATTCACCACTAGTACGTAGGGAAGCCAGAGAAAGGGAGAATGGGAACTACACCAAGCAATTTTACTGACGTCTTCAGCGCTGCAGGAGCGGAGGCGATTTTCCCTTGCTTTCCACGTCGTCGTCAGCCATTGCAGCCTCACAACTCGCTTCCCTGATGTCACATGTCACACAGCCCTTTAAAAAGGAACAAGAACATAGTAATTTAAATTCTCCTTTTTATGCGTGTATTTCAAAGAGTCAAATCCTGATAACATGGTATGTTTCAGTCTCTTGAAATCTCTCACCAATGGGCTGAAATCTCTCTAAAAGCAGGTATTTTACAGGTATCTCATTTTCAGAAGTAGGTAATTGCACCTCCAACTTATCTTGTCTCAGAAAAGAATTCTTTGGTTAGTGGAACATACAGTTTTAGCTTTGAGATAAAAAGGCATGCGACTTCCTTGAATTTGAAGGCCTTATCTTTCAGCTTTATAAGCAAACTGCTCATTAAGGATTTGGACTGCAGACTGAACAGCAACAATATTGACCAAAGAAAAGGCTGAAATGCCCAAGTGCGTTGACAGACCATATTTTTCTTGTTCTTGAGAAATGGTATGATACTGAAATAAAATATTAAAATACAAATTCTGCATTTTTCTCTACTGTCAGAAGTCTGGTTGTATTCACAAAACAGCAATCTATATTGGAAACATGACCTACCACTTAGGAACAGTTTTAGCACAGTTTAGATATCACATATTTGTATTTGCATACCAGTACGTCTCATAACATTACAGAATTTTCTGCAAGACCACTTGTGCTCGTTTTGGCTGGGACAGAGTTAATTTTCTTCATAGTAGCTGGGCTATGTTTTGGATTTGTGCTAAAACCAGCCAATATCCAGTGATGTTTTTGTTACTGCTGAGCAGAGTCAAGGCCTTTTCTGCTTCTCACACCGGCCCAGCAGCAAGCAGGCTGGGGGTGCACAAGACACTGGGAGTGGACACAGCTGGGACAGCTGACCCCAGCTGACCAAAGTGATATCCCAGACCATAGGACGTCACGCTCAGCATGTAAAGCTGGGAGAAGGAGGAGGAAAGGGGGCAGAGTGGGATGTTTGGAGTTACAAATTAGAAAACTGTAGCACATAGAGCATGCAGTGCTATAATGGACATCAGATTTTTCTGCTGCATGAGTACATGAATGCAGCCCACTCTGCCTTGAAAATTTCTGCACAACTCGTCACTGGAGCTCCAGATCTTTGTGGGACTAGTTCTGCCTTGCTCTGCTCTTCTCCATAGCGCATGGGAACACTTTAATGTGTAAGAGTGCATTCTTTAACTCATACTAATATAAACCAGTAGTTTATCAGAGTGCCCAAAAGTTAGATCAGATAAAATAATCAGGTATAAGATACCAAAATTCTTAAAGAATGAAGCCACCTGCAAACAGCCAGTTATTTTTTGTGTTTCCTACTATACACCTGAACCTCCTTTGTGGTTATGGGCATTTTTCAGCTTGCTGACTGCACTTGCTCTAATCTTTACTGATGTGCTAGTGTTACATGCTACTCAATCACAGCAACAATAAGAGAAAAAAGACCTAACACCAACAGAAAAAACATCACTAGAAACAGGCTCTTCTGTCAGCACCTGACATTATTACCATTGAACCAACAGTGTGACTGAAGAAGCTTTGCTACAAGTGGTTCCTACACAGAATTTGTGTATCTTGAAAGAAAATACAATGGAAACACCAATATTTTGGCATTTCTCATCTGGCTAGTGTACTCGAGCTCATTTCCTCCTTACATTTACAAGTAATAACCCTCAATTATCCCAGCACTAGAAAATTGCATTGGTCAGAAGCAGCGCTGCCTCTGGCCTGCCAAGGCAAGGATAAGCTGCCAATTCCTTTTGCAACTCCTTACCTGGGTGCTGATTTGCAGCGGCACAGTCTGGGTCCGGATCCACGTATGCACCTCTGCAAGCTCCTTCTTTTGTCCATCCGTAAACCGAGGCTGCTGCTTTCGCATGACTATCAGCTTCTCCAGATCCTCCTTTAAAACCTCCTCTTTAACTCTGCAAGTAACAGACACCTGTGAACACAGCTGCGCTACATGAAGCACAGCAAGCACTGATAACAATCACATTGTGAGTCTCTTTACCAGTATCTTTTGCTGAAGTCTAGATAGCATCAGCCACTGAAAAGTAAGTATACTTTGTTATACCTCACCTGCTTTGTAAGGCTTCTTTCAACACTGGTCTAACGGTCAGGAGGGTTGGTTGGTTTGTTTTTTAATTAGGATTCTTTGGGTGTTTGGTGTGGTTTGTTGGTTGGTTTTTTTTTTAAATACAGCATCCCACTACAATCGATATATAAACTAATTGCAAGAAACCTGCACATAACATGTATTTTTACCCCTTTACGCATTCAAAGTACAGGACAGTAACCAACACCCTTAACATTTCAGCAAAAAGGTCACATTACCATATATTAACTGATGGGGGAAATGGAGAAAAATAGACAATAATGAGGGCTTAAAATGCACAGTGAATTAACACACGTTCTTGGAGTTTCATTGGTATGTGCACTATTTCCAGTCTCAGTTCTACAGTTCTATGCACAACTCCAAACTACATGTCAGAAATTGTTGATGTTTTCCAACCTGTTTGGCAATTGGTAAGTCATTAGAACTTGCTCAGATGTGTGATCCATCATCACGCCAGCTGACTCATGTTTGGATTTATGAGCTGTCCCTTTTTCTGCTGCTTCCTGATGCTTCTCTTCTTTGGAAGCTTCAGAAGAATCATTACTGCCAAAGTATTTGCTGCTTTTCCCGCTACCTGTTGAGAATTACAGTGAAAAAAACAAATGCAGATGCCTGACAAATACTAGTAATTCAGCACAAGTAGTAGAAGAACACCAGTGTATTCTTGCAAGCTAATTCTGTAACACAAACACAGGTACTCCCAGATGATTGCTCTAGCAAGTGAATACTGTCTGAGTTCTCAGTAAAGTGCGTTCTACTCAAGATCCCCAAAGCTCCACCTTACTGGGATTTCCCATTCCCATGACAGTATCTTGTTATGAAGTACCAACATGTCAGCAAGCCATCTAGCACCAAACATCCAAATGTTGAACTTCCTTACCTGTGCCACAACCAGAAGTCTCGTTGGAGCCAGACCCTAAGGAAGCAGATAAAGCTGATCCACTGCCTGATGTTGCAGAACCTGTACCTGACTGGGAGTCCTCGTACAGCGAGCGGTCAGTAAATTCACTAGAAGCACAATGGCTCGCACTGTTACCACTATCTTCTGGATCGTTGTCCTGGAGACAAACACCAAAACAAACATCCATGGAGGTTACATTTAAGTCTGAAAAAAGGAAGTTCATGCAGTTGAATTTGATACGTGACCTTAGTCAACATGTGACAACCCAATAGGTCTAGAGTTTCTAGGTCTGAAAATGAATGATGGTCTAGAACTCAGGATAACACTCTTCATGGGTGAAATCAACAAGCATCTGGATTCTAGTTTACTGGTTTCTGCTGTAGATCCTTCCCCACAGGGTCAAAATATGGAACTCTTGCATTAAGTTAGTATTTTCTGCTGATAAGAGAGCAGGAGTCAGTTGCCTTCACATCCTGTTAGATGCCATGAAGCAGCCACATACATCAAGCGATGGTGCGCTACAGGGAAAATGAGAGAGTCTTCCCCTGATTCACTATGCGAAGCTCACCGCTTCAGCAGCTACAGGTACACCAACTCCCCTTTCAGGACCCTACCCTGCAGTTTCAGCTGATCCCGCCTTTCCAGCCCAATCTGGATTCAGGAGCCAACATTTTTTTCCTTGCCTGCAGAGCTCAGATTGCTGCCTCTGAGTTTACCGCGGAAGTTGGAGAGGCCTTTTCTATGCCCATGTATGGAAACCGACCCACACGGATCCCTGTTCTTCGTTCATTAGCTGCATCCCTGGGAGACAGAGGGAGTAATTAGAAGCGTATCTTCCCTTTGTTTTGGTACTCCACAAAGACTGTGGGACTGGGTGAAAAAGGATGCAAGTTGCACAGCGCTAATCAAGTTCCACATGCATAAAAGCCCCACACCCAAAATGTCTGCTGACAATTTAACTGAACAGGCTGCTGCCAAAATGCTGTGGCAGCCTAGACCAAGAGACCTCACGTTTCTGTCATTTTCCAGGTGCCAACACTGTACTGGTACAAGTTCCCACGGGTGTGAGTACAAACAGCTTTCTCCGTCCCCTGTGCTACTTGTGTCCTGCAGTCTTACGTAGCACAGCCACTGGAAAAAGCAGCTATCAAAATCTGGTGACCCTGGATCACAGATCATGGTCACTGTTTTTGGTGACTGAACACTGAAAGTCAGAGTGTCTCCTCTACATTAAAAAATTTGTTACTTACACATTTAGCTTCTGCACATGCTTTAACACCAGTACTAATGGAAAGCTCCATAGGTTTTGGCAGCTCTTCTTGAAGCAAATTCAGCTGAAGTGGGGAGCTGCTCCGTGAGCTACTCAGCAGCAATGCCTGGGCATGCTGGCCCTCTTGCTGGTCCTCCGTGCGTGTGGCAGAAGAGGCTGGAAAGGGCTGATCCGCAGAGCGTGGTGTGACTGGTGATGGAGCAGAAGGAGAGGGAGCTGGAGGCTGTGTAGTGCATGGATATGAAGAGGGGGGATAAACATACTGAGGGCTAGGAAGAAAGACATACTGAGGCATCTGAGCATACATGGGGAAACTCTGGAAAAATACAGCCATAAAGGTGCCTATGTTTGGGGGATAAAGTGCTGGGCATGACTGTGCTTCACAGCATAGTTGTGATGACGACATGGACTCGGGTTTTAATGAGTGAGGGGCAAGCTTCTCTCCTACAGGAGAGGCTGGAAAACTAGATAGCGGATCCGAACAGACAGGTAATCCCATAGGAGGAAGGACATTCATACTGGAGGAGCTCAGATAGGACACTTCCGAGGGAGAGTATGACTGCTTCTGAGTTGTTCTCTTCTCACATGGAAGACGACTTTTATTTTTAGTAGAAGACTGGCTATCTGAGGACCGTCTCTGGGGTTTCTGGCGCTTGAATTTTCCATGTTTGCCTTTTTTACAGTTTGCTGGGCTCATCTGCTTTGAAGGTGAATCTCCTAAGGAAGACGAAAAATAGACACATTCACTGAAATGACAGAGCTAGGAAAAAGATGAGAGAGAAAAACATTCAGATAATTGAGTGTGGCTTATCTGGAGAGCTGACTTTCCTCTGGATAATTCTTCCATACGCTGGCGTGATGGATTTGCCGACATAACTACAGTGTTTTTCTTCATGTTATCAGTTTTCTTATCGACCGTTTTCACCTATCCCAATCAGATCTCTTATATTCCTTCAAGGAGAGCTACTAAACTACTTGGGATTTGCAGGGTTTACTGTAATAATTATCTACTTTGTGAAAAGTCTAAGATAGCAACATCCATGATGGAGCAGACCTTCTGTGTGGGCAATGCTATTGTCAAACCCTGGCAGTTCAAAGTAAGTATTGTGTCTGCAGCCACAGCAAGATACTTGTTAAAACATACACAGGAGAACCAGACTTCACGGTTAGGCTGGGCCTTTTAAGTCATCTACTCTTTCTCAAAGATGCTGCCTACCTTGGCCACAGGAATGTCCGTTGTTACTTCTGCTCCTCTGTTGAAGGTAAGTCCTAAATGGAGAGAGCAAGATCCTCTGGCGGAACCTGTCAACGTAGTTCTGCTCCTCCTTTTGAGTATGGGCTGACAAAGTCTCCTTTGTTAGCCCAACTGGCTTTAAGTCTTCAGGCACCATAGTGAGGATCTGAGCGTTCGCAGGAGGCAGCTCAATTTGCTCATTTCCAATAATGGTGTCCTCCATTGTAGTCACTTCTTTGAAGAGGGAAGAAAATAAATCACTCACTCTTTGCTCTGGCCTTCTGGTGTCAATTCCCACAACACCCAGAGGTTACACAGAAAGCAATCTTGTCTGAGCTACCGAGCAGATACAGGCTGCAGAGGTGGGGGGAGAAAACACCCTTTACACTCAAATACAGTTACACTAACATCAACTGAGCAAATAATTTTGCATGGTCTGGAAAACTTCAAATTTACTTTGAAGTTACAGAAGCACCTATTTCTTTGTACTTTCTTAATACAATAGCAGTTAAATACTCATCTTTATGTTTATTTCTGCATTAAAATGAAGTAACGGTGGCCTTTTAGTAATTTTTATCTTCAATGGCCAAAAGCACATTGTTGTGTTTGAAATACGCATGATGAAGTTAAAGGGGAAAGGAAATAGTGCACTCTGTTAAAACTAGGTTTTATTGAAATACTGTAAAAAGCTCCAGACTCAAGTTTTCTTCACAGTGTCCCTAGAAATACATTACTCTGAAATTATATTTCAGAGATCGTATTAATGAGAACATAACTCAAACAGATAAAACTTTCTCACGGTGTACTCCCGTCTAGAAACATTGTGTAAATTTAAAAATCAGTGAGGTTTGCGAGCGTGAACAGTACCTGATTCAGGGTGTGGGACATGCACTATAGTGCTGCTGTAACTGCACTGGCTGGTGACAGACACCACACTTGGAGCCTTGTTGGACAGGGTCAGGTCTGCCAGAGGAGCTCCCACCATGCCTGCAGCTGTCTGGTCTTTCAGCACCTCTTCCCCATCAGCAGATACTGGAGTCTGGGAATTAACTGCTGAAAGCATAGCAGTATCTATTGGTAAATGACAGTTTCTACATTGAATTTCATTTCAAGCACTATGCTCCCAATTCCTCACCTCTGACTGGTTCAGAAACAACCAGCAACTATGCAGACTACTAAATAAGACAGTCTTACATACAAATAAATGTAACATTCACATGCCAGTGCAACGTCGGCACATCCTAAACATGGCACAAAATGAGTGAGCAACAGAAGGTTCATTTAGTGACAACAAACAATAGTTCTTTCCATGCATTCTACAAGCAAAGACTTAATATTGGAGCTTATGGTTAATTGTGAGATCTAGACAAGGTAAGTAAATATCTACCATATAACAAAAAATATTTCTGCAGTTTGTGTGAAGACAATTAAGCAAGTGGACATAAACCTTGGAATGTACAACAGCGGCATGTAAAAGATAAATCAGTTGCTGTGCTTCCATTACAACTGTCAGTATACTTTGTGTTACCTTCCAGTGCCCCGACTTCCTGCTGGCTTTGCTGGGCTTGCTTGTCATCTTCCGAAGATGACGATGATGTATTTGCAGAAGATTTACATTTCCTTTTCAATGCTGGAATACTGCAGCTCTCTAGATATCTGAAATAAAAGCGTATGACAGCAAGCTGTCCTTACTTTGTGCTTTCTCCATTTGGAGAGACAAACATTTGAACCATCTAAACTGGAGAGCCAGGAGCTTTTATAACTAGTATTTTAAACATACTGCAGGAAGCTCTGGACACATATCTGCTTTCCAAGGAGTATTTTAAATAAAATCTATCAATTACACAAAAAGGACAAAGACAATGTTACCCACTGTGTTAAAAAACACTACATTTTGTGAACTCTAAAATTCCTCAAAGCATATATTGAGAAGACATGGGCATAATGTGCCCATCAAAATTCTTTTGAACTCTACTGCACTAGCGGTGAAACTAGCAGTAGATAAACATCAGTAAGTACAAACAGTCTCAGGCCCTAAATTCTTCATTACTGTGTAATTCAGATTGACTAAGCATTGGGATGGACTGCCCAGAGAGGTGGAGAACTTTACAGTCCCAAATCTATCTCACAACTCAAAACCTAGACAGTTTAGACCAATGCAAACTGCTTGGATATTTACCTTCCACCAATTAATCTTAAACTTCTACCACTAAAATTTCTTCATAGTTTATTACCTGATGATACTATCAACACAATTGATCTGCTGATAGGAAGGAACACGCGGAGTCTTCTTTGAGTCGTCATAAAATGTGTTGCCTGGTTCTTCTGTGCTATCGCTTCTCAAAGTCTGGAGAAAACAGGAAGTAGTGTGCCTCTTCCCTAGAAAAGAAGAAATCCTCAAAGACTCCTCTCAAAGGCATTTGTTTTGAGGTAGGGGAGGGAGAAGGGCAAAAGGGTGCCTAAAAAGAAGAAACCCCACACATCACCTTAAAGATCCACTCAGAACTAGTAAACACAAAGAAAACAGCATAGAAAAAATACTGTATTTAATTTGAAAATAAAGCTGCAGTTAATACGAGTCTTCTCTCAATTTCTGTATCACAGAAAACCACCTGTTCATTAAAAGTAATTTACAGCTTTCTATAGCATATGTACACTGGCCAGAGTAGTATCAAAATTCACAGTGCAGTCCTCTTATCAAGAGGACTAGGCCGTTAATTACAACTTTCGTAGAGAGTATTACAGTGCACAACGTTTTAATACAGACTGCTATGATATTTGGGGAAGCATCCAGTTCTCTCTGTATGTCTGTGCTAGGTACTAATTGCAACTAATATGCATTAGCATGATATTAAGCACACAATACTTAAACCACCACTTCAGTGGAAGTGCGGCAGTGTTTTCCAACCTATGGATTGCTTCCGAGAGTCCACATAAAGTAACTAAGGGAGGCTTCCACAGTAGAATTATACTTGCTACAAGCAAGTGTGCAGTTTCACTAGAAAAGATTAAAAAAAAGTCTGTTAAACTAGAAAGAGACGGGTATGTTCCTCCGTATCTCAGGGAGCAGTTAAAAAATTATTCAACCTGCTGAGCATCTTTCTGTTTCGTTGTTTTTGTGTGTAGGTTTTTCGGTTGTGTTGTGCTGTGTTGCGTTTTGTTCGTTTGTTTTTAAACAAAACATTTCCCACATTCAAGCCGTGCTAAAATACTGTCTTACATTGTTCAGCTAGCCAAACTCAAGGCTATAGATACACAGAAGTTCATGTTACCTTAAGGATCACAATTACATTAACTTACCTCCTAGCACTTCTGAGCTCACAGCCTGTTCATTTCCATTCTGTGCCTTGCTCCTTGATGCAATATACAGCTGCTGTCCCAGATTCTTCAGTCGGTTGACATCTGCACAAACTTGTTGCAATGTCATCTTGAGATACATGAAGAGGTGAAGTCAGAATAAAATGATTAATAAGAGGTCACAGGAGACCATTAAGATGGGCTTGGGTTCTTGTATTCTCCAAACCAAAAGGGAGTAGACTGTCAGCCTAAGCCTGATATCTACTGGGATGTGCAAACTTAATGAGTCTAATCACCGCGGTTACTGTAATTAAATTAACTATGATAAAACTCAAACAGCCTCAGCATTTGAATGTTTTAATACTGATGCAAGCCTTGCGAGTGGGAATAAGCTGACAACTTACCCAGGTGTCAGAAGGAAATTAGGTAATTGCAACGCTTGCTTTAGGACAGCAATGTTTTCACTCTCTTCTATAGCACTCTACACTGTACTCCTATAGTGACCTTTTTAAAACAAAGCAGAAAACCCCAAGCAAAGAGAAACCCCTCCACATGCATCAATCCTCCTTCTGGTTGCACTGTTCTACTTTTTTTCCTCAGAGTCCACTGGTTCTTTGAGAAGGCTGATCTTAAGCAAAGTCTTCAATTTAGTGAACTACCATAGTAGTCGTCTGCTCATTTTAGTCAGCAAAATTAAGAGCAAAATCCAAAAGCCAGCATTCTATAATGGAACAATCTAAGTATATTTAGCCTGAACATAGCTGTATCTTGCCACTTCAGTAAATTTCATGATGAGTAGTGCACAGGTACACAGTAGAAATTCTCATTTTAAAAACATTTTTAGTATTCTGCAGGCAGTGACACATTTATAGACTTACTGGTTCCTGTATTTCCTCTGCACAATTCCCATTGGAGTCACTTGAAGATGCTATGCTGATATAGTGTTCGTAAGAGCCATTGCTTCCAAGGCTTCCATAACCACTGGAAACATTGCTGTGAACTGGCTGCATGAAGGGGGAAAAGAGTAATTAACAAAATCATGCTCTTAGAGAACAAAAAGAAGGGAAAGACATACTTGCAACTCAGAACTTCAAATAAACAAAGAAAATTAAGTGAAAAATCACTATTGCTCTGGGCTCTACCACTTGCTCAGGAAAAATTCTCTACCATGCTTAAAGCTGTTTCAGGATGCAGATTCATCTTTCAAGATAAGGACTTGGCAAATCGTGTCAAAGTATCTTTTCTAATCAGGCGGGCTACCCAGAGCTGTGTTTTGAATGCTGTCACACAAGCCTGTCTCCATTTAGAACTTTCCTTTCAGACCTTTTAAATCATTCCCAAAGCAGTCTGCTAAACAGACCCCAGCTTCTTTAGCTTCTCATTCAGAAGGCCAGTCAGCACTTTGAAATTCTTTTGTCTTCTTTACCTGCAGAAGCAGCTTGTAAATTTGTCCTTGCAATTCTCTTATCTCTTTCTCAACACCACTCATTTCTTTACTTCTTGTGGCAAAGACATCTTCATTCAGAGGGCTTCTGGAGAGAACAAACAAAATTTCACTATTGGTTTTAATTTGATGTAGAAAAGGTAGCTATAAACAGAGTTAGTACTGGGTCAGTGCTAGGAGAGCAGTGCTTCATGTGAAGCCCCAGGGAAGTCCGTACAGCAGCACAGCGGCACAAGTTAAGGTTGACAAGAAGATGCTACCCTTCCCTCTGCCTCCTTCACTCAGAAGACAAATTCACACTCCATAAAACCTTGAATAAAAGATCACTCTGAAAAGTGAAAAGGTCATCCCAAAAAGCTACTTCCTAGAAAAGGAAACAGCTAAGAGGCAGGCACACGGTTGTATTTCCAAATCTCTTGGAAACTAAGGAGAAACTTCTGAAAAATTAACTTGCACATTCAATACTTAACTGCATTTTTAAGGGGTTACCTTGGTAAATATTTCGATTCTGTATCAAGCGAACGTTCCAAAGGCAAAAAAGCCAGAAGGTGATTCTGCCAACATCTGTCAACTAGTGGGTTTCTTTGTGAGCCAATCATGAGTGAACGTCAACTAATTATTTGTTAGTGATCTACTTTTTACCTTGCTTTTTAGATTTTACTTGGCTTGTCTAAAACCGGTATGTTGATTTAGATATGTCCATTGCCACAATATTGGGACATCAACGATGTGCAAAAACATATGCTAAAAAGAGTTGGCTTTGCCTTGTACTCCAAAGTAATTTACTTATTTTCATACTTAGTAAGACTAATGCTGTCCTGAAGGAATGGGCTGCAAGACAGACGCTAGGTAGTTGTCACAGACTGCAGGATGAACATCACATCTCTAGTTCAGTACTGAGACTTGTTTTGTTTTGCAGAGTATTCGATGAAAATTACTTTAACAGATCAATTCTACAACTGACTTACGTCCGGACTTTGTGTCGGCCAATGATGAACACTACTTTCCTGCTCCAAGGATTCACAAAACTGGACCAGCTGGTATCCAGTATGACATAATCCCCATTTTGAGTACAAAATCTAATAGGAAGATGTTCGAAAGGGGGTTGACCAGCAAATTTCAGGACTGGAAAAAAATAAAAATAAAATAAATCAATCAAGAAACAAAGTTTAGTTTACATTATGACACAGCAGTGCAAGCACAAACACTAGTGACTGGGGTCCTTTAAAACTTTGGGTTTGAATTTGCTTTGATCTCAAACTGGTTGCTTTAATTCACTAATTTTTGTCTAGTCACATGTCAAGCAATATAGTAACGAAAGAACGTTTCATTCTTTCCAGTATGAAACCAGTAGAAATTCCCCTTAAAGCAGCTGTACTTACTTTTCCGGTGAATTGCAATCATCAAAGGACGATCTTCTGGGTGCAAATACATTAGTATGGATGTTCCAATTAAATCCTGAGGTAAGTAACCCAACAAAGGCACTGCTCTGAAACCCAAACACATCATCACTGATTGTAACATGGTTTTGAGTATTTACATCCTTAACCCTTTGCTCGTCAGTGAAGTCCCCATGCATGATCTCCAATGGCATGAACTAAGGCTACAGAACATTTTCCAGCCCCTCTAATAATCTTCCAGTGCAATGCAGACACGTAAATACCAATGACAAACATTTCTCTGCCTGGAGATTTAACAGATTTTCACATTTGCAGACTGTTTTGTGCTTGTCTTTATACAAAGGAAGGAAAAAAAGAAAGAAAGAAAAAAAAAAAGGAAAAGGGATCTTGAAGAAACAAGTCACAGGGACAATGTCAGAGAGAAATCTGACATGGATGCTGAAAAGCATGTTGTAAGAACACTCCTGTGGCTTTCCAGAAGGCAGCTTTATTCTGGCCAAATTTCTGTGACCCAGCTCAGTGCAGCTTTATCTGTGATCCCCAGAGCTCTGCATTGTGTGGGTTTTCCACTGTCTGTGCTACCACAAGTCCCCATTGCCCTGGACAAGGAAAACCAACTGCAGTTCTGCTTCATTCACATTTTAAGTCAAAGAAGATTAAGTCCATGGAGTTCTAGATGTTTTTCCATGAGCAGACTAATGCAGAACTACTTTGTTTTATTACTACTGCCAACTGCACAGTTCAGCTACTTTACTTGGGTCTTCAGCTGCATCACAAAAGGATTTTTTGCTACCTCTCCATACACACCTCACAGGTCTTAAGATTCAAACCTCACCTGTCATCTATCTCAAGAAAAACACATCCAGGGGTGTGAGTGGTGGTGAAGATTCTTTTTTCCATAGGAATTCGAGGAGCTAATAGAAAAAGAAGTATTTACTGAAACAAAATATGCACTACAACAGAGAACCTACTGGTTACTTTTGCTCATGACAGAGAGTTGTTTGCTCCTAAACTTTTAAACTGTTCACTGCTTTCTGACCAGTAACTTATTGAAATATTACAACTTTTTAGGTGCTACAGACTTCTCTCCAAAATAAAAATAGAAAGAAGGTCAAATGCTTCAGGGCCTTGCAAAGGAAGCACAGATGCTCTGGATTCGCATGCATGCACACACACACAGACTGGAAGTTATGCGGGTGAGACTACGCAAACACAAGCTCTAAACAAAGGAGGCAGACTTTCATATACCGCATTTTCCTATTGGCCTGTTTTTTTTCACTGGAGCGTCCTGACTTGCCTTCATATCCAGAGTGGATTTTCTCAGCCAAAGCTAAGCAGCAGGATTCTGCATCCAGGTGGACAGAAGTACACACATGGACCAAGTACGGGGTGATTCGGAAGGGGTAACAACGCGTTTCTTGTTCTTGATCTTTACCACCCCTGAGGAAAAGTAAAAGGGATTAGCACAGCAGTTTCAAGACTCAGGTGCTTTACGCCAGGGCTGAGAGCCCTGTCACAGACAAGTTATGCTGAGCACACAGACCCACATAATCAGAATCTCCCAACGTCCTACACACCTTCTTGCAATCCAAGGCCAACACTTTCAGCAACACTGACCTCGCTCCCCTTAAAACCAAGTAGGTGTTCTGCCTTCACTACTTGCATTCAGAGGCTGTTCCAGAAATGTCACCGCTCCAGCAGTTAAAGACCACCTTATAATTTTCAGTCCAAGTGTAGTCACGGGAATCACTCATTAGGTCTTGTGCTCTCCCTCAGGTTTAACAGGTCTTTTTCTGTTTGTTGTTTATTCAGTACCATTTTTAAGGGGGGGCAGGGGAAGAAAAAGTCAAAAGTCAAGCCGGTCTCTCAAGTTTTGTTTTACTGTTCTACAGAAGCAAGACTCCTCCAGCCTTGGTTCACAAGCAGTTGTTCTTCAACTGTCCTCCTCCCATGGGGATTTGTCTTCCTTGAACACGTGTGAGCAGCCACAACACACAACACTCTAGATGGCTTTGTGCATTAGCTACTGCCTGTTTCTACTGCAAGTGCTTTTTCATCCATTATAACTGCAGTATCTTACCCAGCTCCAAGAAAGAACCAAGATAAATTTTTGAACGTTATCATTTACACTAAAAGTTACTTTCTTATGCCACGCTCAGTTTAGTGAAACGCTTGAAGAGAGAAGTTAGTGTCAAAAACTACTACTGATGGCTCCTGCCTTTGAGGGGACAAAAAAAGACCAAAAAATCTCACCACCAAAAAACCAACCACAAACGAAAATTTGATACAGAAGTTTAACCCATAAAAAAGCATTTTCATACTTAGACCTAGTATGTGCTTGTGAAAAAAATACTTTTACTCATGAAGCCCACATAATCAAAAGGATCTGTTATGTAAAGGAAGGAAAGATGTCACACAAAAACTATTGCAGAATGTTTACGTAGCTTAGAAACAGTTTCCCCAACTTGAAATTTATCTGTCCTGCTGTATTTATGGCAAGCACCCTTACACAATTCAAGTGACAAAGGTGGTTTTAGAGCTCAGGTTTTTGAAACACAGATGAATGAATTGAGGGTCAATTGAAAGATGAAATAAGTATGACATCTGCTCAGAAACAAACAGTTCTTACTGAAATCAAAAGACTACCTGAGTTCTGAACAGAACTGCATTAAAGATTACAGGCCAACCTCAATTTTCTTTTCTTCTTTTAGTACTAAGATTATCCAGGCAGGCACAGAGCAACAAACAGCATCCACACTGACAGCAAGTAGTGTCTCATGATTTAGGTCTCACACTGGCTCTCAGGTGACTGAGCTTCTGTTACTGCCTCTGTCACAAACTCTCGAGCAATCTTAAGCGTAACACCCTTTGCCTTCGCTCTCAAACTGTAAAAGGGAGAGGAGCAATTTTTCACGAGATTATTCTTCTCCTGCACAACTGCATTGAAGGAAACTGATACGTCCAAAAGAAGTATGTACAAACAGTCAGTTTTCCTTCTACACCCATGGAAGTTTAAGCATCGCTACTGGAAAGATATTCAAAACGTCATGCTGGATGCCAATACTAAGCACACGAAGCCAATTTTGTAATTGAGTTCCACGAGCTCATCCTGGTCAGTTGTAACAACAGAGCACTGTTTCTGCCCAGCACTGCACTCTTTGCCCAGCCTTCACAAACAGAAAACTGTAATAATGTACTTGCCTGATCCTGCAGAAAAAGGATTTCACCTGGGCACATTCATACAGAGAAGCTAATAAGAAGAACACACATTGAAAGTATCAGTTACTATCCTTAAAAAGGTCACGCCTCTCAGAACTATTTTAAACTCTGCATTCTCCAGGCTTTCGGAGCAAGACTTGCTCTTTATTAGCTACTGAATTTGCTGTTCAACAGCCTGCTACCACCTCAAACATTTAACTCTCTTCTTGAGCCCGCTCTTGGAGAAATGGCTCCCCTGGACCGAAATTCAGAGGAAACACATACCATCTAAAAACATCCTTTCCGCAGTGATTCACTACGGAAAGGAAAGGTGAAAATTCCTGGCTTTATGAGCCACGTACCATAAACCATGTACAACCAAGAATTAAGGGGAGAAGGAAATTCAGAAACGGTGCACATCAAAAAAAATAACTCCATAGGGGTGCCACTGCTCTGCTGAGCAGGCATGTGACTGGCTTCCAAACTGTGGAATCCCTGGCACATTAGCAGCCTCTGATGTCTCGCATCCTTTGGTAGCGAGGATTTTGGACTTCCCAGCTCTGATGGCAGAAGAGCCCCAAGGCTAGACAGGCACAAGACACAGCCTTGGCATGCCAGCTGCACTTGAATCGTTCAAAAATAACGCAGAACTCAAAAGTCACCATTTAGGCACATCCAGCACTAAACAGCAAGTCAGCTTAAAACTTGGGTTCAGTGAGCTATGTTCACAGAAGGCTGCAAGCAGACCATAAAGACAAGCAACCATAAGATGTAGATTAAACAATTTTAAATTCACAATTAGACCTTTAATTTCTTTTTAAAAAGCAGCAGCATCTGGAATGAGTAAGATGATACACAAAACAATGAAGTATCTGCCTTTTACTTACCGCAGGTAAAAGTTAAATTTGTAGGAGACTAACGAGGACTAGCTGCACCGCCACGCGAGCTTTCAAAGTGGAAAGGGAACAAGTGTGGCCTATGTATATTGCTAGTGCAAGCACTTGAAATGAGCAACTACTCTATTCTCATTCTACAAAGACAGAGACACAAAGAGCATTTCAGAGCATTGCCAAGTCCCACCTGTTTGACTTTCCACGTTCCAAAGTGGCAGATGGGACTGATCAGTGTGAGTGTAGAACACACTCACGTCCTGAGGGACAAGCAGCTCTACAAACCGGGAGGAGTCCAACACTTTCTTCTTACAGTTTAGAATGGCTGCTGCCTGCTCAGAAATATGCACTATGCGTCCAGAAAGCAAGGAAAACACAGCCACAAATGTGTCCTGGAAAAGAAACACTGTTAAAGGCAATCCTTCCCAACACATGGAAACAATATTGTAAGGGTGAAAAAAACAACCCCAAAACCAACCAACCCACCCAGAACCACCAGACACAACTTAAGACTGAGGTTCAAAGGTGTGTTCTTCAGTTAGCGTCCAACTGAGTTGTGTGTGAGCTACTACAATCTCCAATGCTATAGGAGCTTACTCATGATTTACAAATGCTAATAAGACTGCAATATCAAAACTGAACCAGATTACAGTGATGCTTACCACTATCCACAATAACTGGTTATCACTCCACACACTTCTCCCCAAATTTCAGAGTATTTACCACAATTCCAAATGCAAAAATATTTTGAAACTTTTAGAAAGCATTTGTACTCTGATACGGCATCTATCAGTACTGAATCACAACACTTTTCTTTGAAGCAAAGCCAGAAAGCATGACACATACTGAAAAAAATTAAATCCAGGATTACAAATAGAAACCAAAGTCTCTCACAACTACGGGCTCGATCAACTTTGAAAACATTCTGCTAATTCTGTCTCAAGAGATGACTGTGCTGTAAATGATTTCTCAGGTAAGACTCTGAAAGACACATTTGTTGCTTCTGGGAAAAAAAAAAGTATTTCTTAATTTACTCTTGTTGTATTCCCTGAATCAGCATAAATAAGAAGCAGTCTTGATCTGCTTTTACAAACATACAAGGCCTGTCTGGCTAAAACTTAAAGGCTTTTCAGTTTTATGCATTTCATTTCCACAAAACAACATAAGGAGACTAAACAGAGTGAAATGGCAAGTAATTAACATTTAGAGTGTGCATGAATTCCTTACAGTGTTTTTTGGAGTATGTTCAGATGCAACTGCCACCAGCTCTTCTATGCTGTACGTCATCACATCTGTCTGAAACACTCTCCGGTCATTCAAAGCCTGGAAAAAGTCATTGTTTGCTGATTGGAAAAAAAAAAAAAAGGAAAAGCAAAACAAACACAAGGAAGTCAGTAAAGAGACTATTTTGAAAATATTTCTTACAGCCCTTGCACTTTTGTCATCTTTTTGGTGAAGTCCAAGGTGAGATGAGGAATGTCTGTGTAGTGACAAAGGAAAAAGGAATACCAATTATACTACTGGAGTGACCTATTTATGCTACAGAAAATGATGAAGTAGAAAGAACAGAACGTGATGGCTAACGAACAATTTTAGCCATATAGTTCTGTTGGAAAACACAGACTATCCGATAGATTTTCGAAGTGGGATGGGAACGGTGTTTTTTCAATATACACAGAAAATTATCAGTAGGCACCTATTAGCTATAGGATTCTGAAGAAAAGAGCAGCACTATGTGGGCATTTCAGTAGAAAAGGTAACATGATTATTTTAAAAGAAAACCAAAACAACCCACAGCTTCACAAAAGTTTGCAGTATATCTGGAATGCTTTTATTTGTTTTAATGTTATTTGCTACCAGACACATATATCCAAATCAACCAGCTGTATAACTCCTATGCTTCCAGATTTTTTCCACACATACCTTGGACCTGCTGGACACACTGCAAGGCATAGTTGAGAGCACTGATGGTACTGGGCTTGCTAGAACTCCTTTTCTCCTCAGGCAAACACCTTTTCATTTCTTGGATCATCATCATTAGATCTCTGTGAGACTGGGTCCAATTCAGCTGCTCGCTGTAGAACAGAGGTTAAACTTTACCAGAGACTTCTGCTACAGGAGCTTCTTTTCTGTCAACTAATTAAAATTATTCACTAAATTAACATTTTATGGGCTTGGCTGCAGAGTCACAGAATATCCGGAAGTGTCCTGATGTTCGTTCACTGTATTCCCTGCTGTATCTTACTTCTTTGCTACTTAATCTTTTCTCCTCTGCCTGCCTTCTTTCCCTCTCTGACACATCATGGATGGCAATCACATCATAACCAAACTGCCTGCTAAGATGATTAACAACTAAAAATAAGCTGATGTTTACTCTAGATTTTCCAAATCGCACTGGTAATAAAATCATTAATAGATGCTGACTTCTTAGGTATGGAAGTCTTTCTAGCCTTGAAGTCAGCATCTGATTTTAAGCACTTCTGGGAAACATGAGGTCCTCAAAATACACCTGATGCAAAGGTTTAATTCCTCACATGATCTGGAGTTTTCATTATACTTTCAATGGAGTTGTTGGCCTCAACAGCTGCAAGGTTATTCACATGCAAAATCTCCCTCTTCTGACTTGCTTATTTCACTGACTGAAAAATGAGCAGCCAATACCCTCAAAATATGCAGATTGATTCTAATCTTACCAGATGAGATCTGAAGACTGTTATTTTAAATAACTTTTGTCCGTTTGGCATTTTTATTGCTATTGTACTCTTACTATATAAACCACTAAGTTCAAGTATTGCATGTTAACTTTACGTGCCAGTTCAACATTGCACAAATCATAGCTCTTGAACTGCTTTTTAAAAACTATTATTATTATTAAATAAATAAATTAGCACCTCCTTGAGTTTCTGAACTTTCAGGAACAATATCATTTAAGTAATTTCTGCTTGACTAGAGCTAAATGCAGTCTTTATATTAAGTACGTATAGCA
>NW_010178451.1:0-1293 GCF_000695765.1 Mesitornis unicolor | reverse complement strand
GGGGGGCTGCCCCATGGCGCCTTGGGGACCCACAGACCCCTCTCCCCTTCTCACCCCACACTTGGGGGTCCCAGCCCCACGGCCCCTCCCCCGCTGTGGGGCGCAGGTTGGGGAGCCAATAAAGTGACGTCAGAATGGGGGAGACTGGGCCTTACTGGGAAGGACTGGGAGGGGCTTAGGGCCTTACTGGGCTGAACTGGGCCATACTGGGATGAACTGGGACCCACTCAAGGCTTTACTGGGAGGAACTGGGGATACTGGGAGGTGTTAAAGCCCATACTGGGATGGACTGGGAGGAACTGGGAGGGGCTTAGGGCCTTACTGGGATGAACTGGGATGTAGTGGGAGGGACTGGAGGCCTTACTGGGCCATACTGGGAGGGACTGGGAAGTGATAAAGTCCATACTGGGGATACTGGGCCATACTGGGAGGAACTGGGAGACACCAGAGGCCATAATGGGGGGCACTGGGGATACTGGGAGGGACTGGGACCCACTCAAGGCCTTACTGGGAGGAACTGGGAGATACTGGGAGACACCAGAGCCCTTACTGGGATGGACTGGACCTTACTGGGAAGCACTGGGAGATACTGGGAGGTGTTAAAAGGCCATACTGGGAATACTGGGCCATACTGGGATGGACTGGGCCATACTGGGAGAAACTGGAAAGTGATAAAGTCCATACTGAGAATACTGGGCCATACTGGGACCAACTAAAAGCCTTACTGGGATGGACTGGGAGGCACTGGAGACTGGACTGGGATGGACTGGGCTAAACTGGGAGGAACTGGGAGACGATAAAGGCCATACTGGGGATACTGGGCCATACTGGGAGGCACCAGAGGCCTTACTGGGATGAACTGGGAGGGACTGGATGCCTAACTGGGCCTTACTGGGAGGGACTGGGACCCACTCAAGGCCTTACTGGGAGGAACTGGGGGATACTGAGAGACACCAAAGACCTTACTGGGATGGACTGGGCCTTACTGGGAAGCACTGGGATGTACTGGGAGAGGCTGGAGGCCTAACTGGGCCATACTGGGATGGACTGGGCCTTACTGGGAAGCACTGGGATGTACTGGGAGAGGCTGGAGGCCTAACTGGGCCATACTGGGATGGACTGGGCCATACTGGGAGGCACTGGGAGCCCCCACATTGGCGGGAACCGCCCCTCCCCCCTCTCCCATCCCCTCAGGTTCCACTCGGAGCCGTTTCCGGTTTTATTTTGCCCCTCCCCCTTCCGCCTCAGTCGCGGGGGGGCGGGGCCTCGCGGCGGAGGGGTTGGGGTTGGGGG
>NW_010178450.1:0-455 GCF_000695765.1 Mesitornis unicolor | reverse complement strand
TCTGGACCACTATGGACCAGTATAAACCAGTGTAGACCAGTGCATACCAGTATAAAACAGTATAGACCTATACAGACCAGTATAAACCAGTAAGAGCCTCCCAGTCCCTCCCAGTTCCCTCCCAGTCCCTCCCCAGTCCCACCCAGTGCTCCCAGTGCCTCTCAATCCCCTCCCAGTGCTCCCAGTCCCTCCCAGCGCCCACCACGCACCCTCCCAGTGGTCACTATAAACCACTATGGCCCAGTACAAGCCAACATACACCAGTATAGACTGGTATAGATCCTGTATTACCACCTAACAGGTCTCCAGTATGGACCAGTACAGACCAGTATGGACCAGTATGGACCAGTACAGACCAGTTTGGACCAGTCTGGACCAGTCTGGACAAACATACACCAGTATAGACTGGTATAGGTCCCCTATAACCACCTAACAGGTCTCCAGTATGGACCAGT
>NW_010178449.1:0-6186 GCF_000695765.1 Mesitornis unicolor | reverse complement strand
GGCCTGTATCCCCGCTCCCCTCCCCCCTGCATGGAGAACCGTAACTCGCCTTTTCCCGCCAGCAGGACCGACGAGGGTCGCAAGGGGCTGAGGGACGGGGTGGCACTCGAGGACACCTAGCAGCCATTGCCCCAGGGTAGACATTCGGTCAAAGATGGATCAACTAGTAGGAGTAGTCTTTGCAAAGGACACAAAATAAAAATCGGATTGATCAATGTCTGGTTTCCGGGGAAGGGGGGAGAAAAAAATTAAAAAAAAATAAAAAAATAAAATGAAGATAAAAAAGAACTTCTGAGGAGATTCTGCCAGACCTGGGCCAGGGGAGTGTGGCTGTTTGTCTTAGCCCTGTCCTTGTTACCTGAAATTGAAAGAACTGCCAAAACACACAAAGTGTATTTAGAGAGGAGACGTTTATTTCAGACTTGCAAGGCTGAGTGGTCCCTGGATTTCCACAAACCAAGCACACCACCTGTAAAAACTACACTGTATTTATCCTAATACATGATTAGCAAAACTCCACCTAAAACTACATTAATTGGTACAAAATTTCTTAATCTGCTTTCTGTTGGTCTGTTAATTTCACGCTTGTCATGCCAATGAGTCCACATGCGCAGTGCTCTCTTTTGGGTTGGAGGGTTTCTTGGTGGTCTGGAAAGTGGGTGCACCCCCAGCAATCAGTTTTGTTGGCAATTTTCATCATATTTTGGATCATTTGGAAGTGCATATTTTGCACCCATGGATTTTACTGATATGTCAAGCTGGTCATCCATTCTAAACCATCTAACAAACACAACATTCAGATTAAACAATGCATGCTTGCTAAAATCTTTAAAATACTATTGCTATTATTACCAATAGAACATAATGTTCTGTTAGCCCAAGTTCTTGAATTGACTCTTAAATTTCAAACACAAAGGACTTTCTTTCTACTTTTCCAAGATCCACTTATCTGGGGGAGATCCTTTCCTGGTTTGTGTCGTGAATGCAGGGTCCTACTCTGCCAAGTTTAACTGCAGTGTCTGCAGGTTTTTTCCCCAGTGTTCCTGCAGAAGTTCATCATTCTAGCTTCTTATATAGACTCAGTTTCCTGGCTGAAATTCACGCAGTATCCAGGCCCAAAGGTGGTGTTAGTTGTAGATACCTGTTAAAAGAAGACAGACGCTTCCCCAGAGGAATCACATAAATCCCACCTTATTTCTAATGTTCTTTGCTGACGACTGAATGGCCTGTGCTACAAAATTGGGTCCTCTATCTGAAGACATTCCAATTGGTATCCCAAACCGAGGAATTATTATATTTTAACTGCCTCCCCAGCTTTATTAGTGCGACAGGGAAAGGCTTCTGGCCATCGAGAAAAAGTATCCACTCACACTAATAAATACTGATACCCCATTTGGAAAGTTATGAGAAGTCTATTTGCTAATAGTCACCAGTACACCAGGTGTATTTTCCTTTTTCTTTTTTTCCAGGTGGAGGTCTAGGTTGGATCTGAGGATGATTTTGCTGACAGGTTTCACATATATTGACAATGCTTTTGGTTGTATCTCCCATTCCAGCACTTTAGATGTGGAGTTTAACATTGTCCATAAGCGCTTCTATTCCTCATTATTTTTCTCTGTGTTAATCTCTCTCATGAGGTTTAAAGGTAGTATCACTCAATCATTTTCTGTGATCCACCATCCTTCTCCATTCTTTCTTTCTTTTAGCAATTTAGCCAACTGATCATCTTTTTAGTTATAGGCAAGTGGTCCCTCCAACTTTTCATACTTTTCAGGCCATACTCCCAATATCTGTTCTGTCACTGCTTTTTGGCTGCCAGGTCTGCCTGATGACTCCCCACAATTTCAGGAGCATTTCCAAATTGATGATCTTAGCAAGGCATAATTGCTACTTGTTTCAGCACACTTATGATCTGTAATAATTTCCATATTAGTTCTCCATATTTAACTGGTGTTCCTTGTGATGGAAGGAGACCCCTTCCTTTCAAAATTGCTCCATGTACGTGGACTACTCCAAAAACGTAGTTAAAGTCTGTCCATATATTTACAGTCTTTCCTTCTGCTTACTCCAAGGCTTTTATTAATGCAATCAGCTCTTCCGCTTGAGCAGAAGTGTTAGCAGGAAGGGCTTTTGCTTCCAATTCACTTTCTTCCAAAACAACTGCACATCCTGCCTTCTGAATTCCATCAATGAATTGGCTGCTTCCATCTGTGAACAGGTTTAATTCGGCTGAGTCTGAAGGCATACCTTTCAGATCAGTTCTGCTTGAATATACCTGCTCTATTGTTTTTAAACAATCACGTTCTAGTTCAGTTTCTTTCAATAGAAGCAACAGGGTCACTGGATTCAGAGTAGTTGTTACTCTTAAGTCCACATCATCTTGTTCCAATAGCACAGTCTGGTATTTCATCATCCGGCTGGGGGATAACCAGTGCCCCCCTTTTTGTTCCAAAACTATTGTTACAGCATGAGGCACTTGTACTGTAATTTTTTCTCCCAAAGTCAATTTTCTGGCTTCCTGAGTGAGTAATACAGTTACAGCCACAACTTGCAGACAAGAGGGCCAGCCCTTCCTTACCTGATCCAGCTGTTTAGAAAAGTAGCCTACAGGTCTTCTTCATGTCCCAGTGCTTTGGACTAGGACTCCCAATGCAACATGCTGTTTTTCACTTACAAAAAGTTTGAATGATTTTTCTAAATTAGGGAGTCCCAGGGCTGGAGCTGACATTAGAGCTTGTTTTAACTGGCGTCCATTCAAGGAATTTTCTGTCAGTCTAAAGCTAATTAATAATCCAGAGACGACACCATCTGGCCATTTCCAGGAATGCTCTCAGCTCTTGTTTAGATTCAGGTTCTGGTATCTGGCAAATTGCTTCCTTCCTCTCGGGACCAAGGCTTTGCTGACCTTGGGTGATGGAGAACCCCAAATAAGTCACAGTTTGTTGTGCTATCTGTGCCTTTTTCTTTGAAACCTTGTATCCTGCTGCTCCTAGGAAATTCAGAAGGTTAATGGTATACTGTATGGAGTCCTCTAATGTTTTTGTTCCCAGAAGGATATAATCCACATACTGCAACAAGGTTATTCCTGCATTCTCCTTTTGCTGGTTCTCCAATTCTTTGGCTAGTTGGTTCCCAAAAATTGAGGGGCTGCTTTTAAAATCCTGAGGAGGAAAGTCAAACACAGCTGGGTTTTTCAGCCAGATTTTGGATTTTCCCACTTGAAGGCAAATATCTTTCAACTCTCAGGTTCCAAAGGGATGCAAAAGAAGGCATCCTTTAAGTCCAATACTGTAAACCACTGATCTGTCTCTTTAATTGTGGTCAGCAAGGTGTATGGATTTGATACCACTGGGTGAACATCTTCTACAATTTGGTTTATTGCTTTCAAATCCTGAACCAGTCTATACTGATTTCAGTGAGGTTTCTTTACAGGCAAGATTGGAGTGTTATTGTGTGCTATTGAAGTGTTATTGGCATTCCCGTAACAACTCATGGCCCATAAAGTTTTCTATTAAACGCTCTAAACCTTTCCTTCCCTCTAGCTTAATAGAATACTGCTTCTGTCTTACCGGTTGAGCTCCAGGTTTCAATGAGATGGTTACTGGTTCTGCTGCGTGGGAGCGACCTGGTATCCCAGAGGCTCACACCAAGAGGGTTACTGCATTTAACACCTCTTCCGGAACTGTTTCAGGTTCTGATGTCTCTTGCACTTCTTCCTGCAATATAAACACTTGCACTTCCGAGGCTTTTTCTGCTGGTATCTGCACCTGCATTTTTCCTTTTTCAAAGACAATTTGAGCATTTAATTTGCTGAGCATATCCCTTCCCAAAAAAAGGTATCGGACAATCAGGAACATATCAAAATTGGTGAGTAAATACTCAATTCCCAATTCCACATTTGATCAGTTGGAAGAAAGGCCTCACATCTGTTTTCCCTGTGGCCCCAATAATAGACATATTTTGTTCACTTAATTTACCTCTGCAGGTATTTAATACTGAAAGAGTTACACCTGTGTCTATTAAAAAAATCAATTTTCCCATGCCCCAACTTTAGGGTAACCAGGGGTTCTGTTGAGGAAACTTTTGAGTCACTCCCTAGTCCCTGTCAATGCGAATCTTGATCCAAGGTAAGCAATTCTGACACCTTGGGATTTTCCTGACTTCTGGTGAATTTTTTCTGTAATTGTTTCTGAGAGCATTCCTTTTTACATTGCCCTTTTTGTTTGCAGAAAGCACACTGGTCTGTATCTAAAACCCTGCCTGTCCCAGATCCGTATGAAGCTCCACTATTAACTCTCATGGGAGGGCAATTTTGTCTATAATCCCTAATTATAATTCCATTTCTCTGATTCCCTTCTGTAATTGCTGACATTTTCCATGCTACTTCTAACAACTTATCAAGGCATCTAACATCTGCTCCCTCAAGTTTTTGCAGTTTCCTTCTGATATCAGGGTTTTCCTGTCCTACAAACAGGCTCACAGATGTTAATGTATCAGCTTCATTTCCCAGCTCCAAGTCTGTCTATTTTCTATCTACATTCAAAGAAAGCTAAAGAAGTCTCATCTTTCCCTTGTACCACCTGATATAGTTTTGATGATTTTTTTTTTCTCGGTTTTGGGATCACATTCCAAACAGTATTAATCTTTGATATTCAGTTAACGAGAACCTTTGTGGCTGATTGTTAGGGTCCCAATTCAGGTTGATGGTGGGAAAATTATTCTCAGTCCTTCCTGCCTGACTGTCCTGAGCATGAACTCCCTCTGCTTCCTCCTTAGCTTTAACTGTAACAGCTCTCCATTCCTCATTCATTAGCAGAACTATACCACTTGTATATATAATAATTTCCAATACTTTAGCCACCTTTCCTGCATCCTCCCTGTACATTCCAGACATCTTTTTTCACATTTCCAAATCCATCACCAAGAAAAGAACTTTAACCCACACCGTCTCTGCAGCTGGTCCCACAGCTGTCAGGCTAAAGTAATTCCTTTTGGTTTCCTCATCTCATCTTCCTCATCACTATTACCAGAAACACCTCCTTCAATGTGCCTAATTTCGCTGTGATAATCCTCTCCCTGACCATCTCCACATCTTGGTGCCACCAGTAAATCTACATTATCTTCCCCCTCTGTCGACTCCTTATACACCTTTTACTGATACCACACGCAGAACAGCAATGTTTAAGCATTTTGTCTCAGACCTGCTCTAAAGCTAAAACGTTTGTGTCCTTTGTTATGAGACCACATTCTTTTCAATTAGCTTATCGTTCTGTCTGGATAGAGCAACTCACTCAATAACACTGGAGAAGGAAAAGGAACATCTTACACACACACACATGCACTCACACTCGCTGCTAGCTGAAGCAACAAGTGCAACAAGTGACACAGGGAGGAGTGCAGAGACTAGCTCTGTAGGTGCCTCAGTTAAATTGTTCACAATTGCTGCAGCTAAAATTCTTTATCAAGGATATCGTACTCATTTTCAACCATCCTCTTTATGGTGGCCCAATTATTCCCTACATATCAATAACCAACATTTTTACCGTCTATTTTGATTCCTGTACAAAATCATAAAAGCATAAGCATACAGAAGTTCATTCCATTTCCCAAGTCAACAACAAAACAACATTAATTGCAATGAAGTATTGTGTACTTCATCCAATTTATAATGTGGCCATCACTGATTAGAGTAATCGATTAACTTTTTCCATGTTAGCAGATCACCTCCAAACCTTTTTCAATGTTTCAAAATACAACCCAGCAGGGAAGCCTGAGGTATTCCTTCTTCCATGGAAGATGTTGCACTTCCCATTTTTAAATAACTTTCAATGTATTACAGAGCAATAATATGCTTATAACCAATACTAGAACAAATGCAAATACTCCAAACCAGAACCCAACTCTGCATGCTTCAGTTATCACCGTAGTAGCGCAGGAGAGATACCAGTTACCAGACCAGAACCAGTTATCTTAAAAAAATAGGATTAACAATGTCTCTATCCTGGTATCAATTGGTCACTTACCACCCACCAGGGAATCGCAAGGAGGAGTCCCCAGAAAAATCCTCCGATGCGCACTGGAGTCTGGCTCGCGATTCCTCCGGTGGTAGCAGGTGTTGATCAAAGTCCAGTTTCAAAGTTAAAGTCCCATCTGGAGTGCCAAAACTGTTACCTGAAATTGAAAGAA
>NW_010178448.1:10368-44675 GCF_000695765.1 Mesitornis unicolor | reverse complement strand
GTGGCTTTGGGATCTGGAAACAGAAATTATGAGGGAACAGATGTGAGTCTGAACATCTTCAGAACCAAGCTAACCAGGAGCTGGGGCTGAGCTAAACATTTAAATAGGGGTAACTTGGTGGTGGCAGAATCTCAAATTATCTACCGTCCATTGGGAAAGATACACCAAATTGCAGTACCAGATCAGCTGGGTATAAAGGGTCGTCATGATCCACACCACAGAAACCACAATCACATTAGCACTAATTGGAAATTACAGCTGAGAGAACAAAGACTGAATGGGCCATGAAGACTGAACTCCCCGTCCTCCTCAGGGCTCTCAAATCAGTACTAAAATCACTTGCATTACTATTCCCTCCAAGTTCTCACATATTTTAAAAAACTGTGACTCAGTCACATCACACCCCCATACAGGAACACTGTTCCATTAATATTATGCATTTGCAGTGTGGCGGAAAACCCCAATCTGAAGTCTTACTGAAGTAGATGCCGTACGAAGTCATGATTTCTTTCAAAATAAGCTCACAACGTGCACGTACTACCAATTGTAGCACATATTAGCAATGGGGTTTTTATGGTTTCCATCAAATGTGGTTTAAAGCAAAATGTTCCCAACGTGCAAGGCTACAAAAAGAGTTTCCCAGCTTCCAGTACATGTCTGACTGCCTCTTCATAGTCCCCAAGCTTATAAAAGGAGTGCATGACCCCTATTAAAGAGAGACCATTCCAGAGACAAAAGACTTCTGAGGACACGGCTGTTTGATTTAGACTGACTTCCTGTTCAATATCGTCCACGCCATTTTACTGGGTTATTTATTGGTAGTAAACTGTTACCCCATGTTTGAGGCGCACCTTTCATGAGGCTTTGAGTCTTGGTGTGATTTCCACCTACGCATACCCTTGTTGAAAGCCTTATTGAATGTTTTCTTTCAGTGGGCTGCCATGACTGGCAAAAAAGTGGATCTTACTTCTACTTTGACTTTCTCTGGCTTCCTCTTCTAACCCTTCATTCTCTGTGTAACTTTTTCTGAGATAACAGGGAAATTGGCCACTTACCAGTTTGGATCTGCTCCCTATGACTATGATCACATACCAAAATCTACAATTTCACTTTCTTCACACTTCAGATCTGCCCTGTAGGAAACTATATCTCCTCTAATGTGCACAGCTTCCATGGCCCTCATCCCAGACTATCTTGTCAACATTTTCCCTAATGCCAACTCATCTCAGATCTCTGGAGAGGCTTCCAGTCCTGTTTCTTTTCATCTTTGCCCTGATAAACGGTTGGTTCTGCAACAGCACCACACTTACGCTTCCTCTGAATACTTTACTGGTGTTCCTATGTCCTGGGAGCTGCCTTTATATACTAACATCAGAGCAGCTAAGCTGCAAGTGACTCCCATGAACATCATTGATGGGTCCATTTCCAAAGGGAAAAGCAGTAGATCTATTCTAACTTACAGAGATAACAATGAAACTGGCTTCTGGATGAGGAAGGTTTCACCATAAGAGGGACTAGAGAGAAAATGAACTCATTACTGCTTTCACCCAGTGCCAGGTATTAAAAGAATTTAACTGTTTTAGTGCTATTGGCCTTTTTCGTTATGTATACAGGCTTCATGATGGACGAGTCGTTAAAAAATAAATACAGAAGTAATGATGGTAGCAATCACAGAAAGCAATTTTCAGATATAATAAAGAGTCTCCTGGATGTGTACAGCCTGTGCTACACTATTGATTTCTTCCTTTCTTTATTGCACTTCACTCCTCTCAGTTCACCGAAGCCCCAACCCCGGTGCTGCCTAGCCTGCCAGCCAACAGCTCTGACGAGCAGCCATGAATTATTAACATGCAGGAGCCCTTTAATTGGATGAGCTGCAATTAATAATTCATTGGAGGTGCTTGCAGAGAGAAGGAGGGAGGGAAAGTGGGGGAGATGCTGTTACTGAGAATTGGGCCCACAGTATGGGAGCAGGTGGGAACCTGAGATGTTCCAGCTGGAGGCCCAAAAGTGTTTGCTGTGTGCCTGACTGCGAAAAGAATGAGGTGCAGCTACCAGAGACCTGCCTGGAAGAATGGGAGAGGCTTTTGGAAGTGTGACCCACCACTTGCAGAAGTGTTTCCAGGACATCAAATACATGGTACTGTGTCTAGAGTTTGTAACATGAGGAGGCCACAGTAGGGTGTGGAGCTCAGCAATGAGCTTCTCTTCCACCCGTATCTCCAGTGCTCTTTGAAACAGCCTTGGTATCTCATCCCAGTTGTGATATCCCTCCCTGTCAATGATCCAGAAGCAGAGCAGGATGGGAGTGAAGCCGCTGTGCTCATCACACCACCAGACTCTGCTTTCAAGGCTCCAACAACAAATGAATACTACTCAGCTATGCACAGTCTTGCTGGCTTCCAGCTGACAGGCAAGGCCACAGACCATTAATGTTAATTAATATTTGCATTACAGTTGTGCCTGGAGGGCTCAATTCAGGTCTTATTGCGTGAGGCATTCTACAAACATATTGAGGATCAGGTCCCCTCTTGTGCTACTCAGTACACAAACATACACTAAGACACGTTCCTCTGCCTAGAAAGAGCCTTTTTCTTTTGCTTTTCATAACTTCTATTTTTTATGGCTTCAGTAAAGAAGCTTGGATTCCTATTAAAAAAAAATGAAGAAAAGAAAATAGGAAAAACAAAGCAAGATTTAGTGCTTGTAGAAGTAGCAAGAATGACAATTTCATACCAGTTTCTTTGCTGTGCCCCTAATGTGTGGATTAAAGAGGCATAACAGCCCTGGCATACAAAGACCACTAATATATTTGAGACACGGACAAGTTATTGGGTCATTTAGCCCGATTCCTTCTGCACTACACGTTGCTGAATTTCCAGTGATCGTCCCTGTTCTGACCTTGGAAACAGAAGGAGCGTGACTGAAGCCTGTCTTCCAGAAACACATCCCATGCCTTCATGATTTCAATATGTCAAAAGACTGGAAAACCTGCTACATCATTTGTGGAAAATGAGACTCTTTGTCCTGTAGGATTTGTTAACAGGCTGTGCACGGCTGAATAGGGAAACATGATTTTTGGGAAAGCACACACAGAAATTTGTCCCAGTTTTTCCATGTCGCTGAAGTTGTGGGGATAACTTGCATCAACAGTGACCGTTCCACTTTTGCACCAGCTCTGCTCAGTGCTTTGGTGCTGTGTTTTTCCTCTCTGAAAATAAAAAAAAAAAGCCAAAGCTGGTCTGTGGTGTTGATTTTCTCTCCAGGAATTGACTTGGGACTTCTTTCCTCTGTCTTTGCCACACCACTATTGCTTCATCCAATCTGTGCATCATCCCCATACTCTCTTGTGTCTTTAATTAACCTATATTGTACCTCCAAGCACAGGCTTGAAGCCAGAGTAATAAGTAATTTGCATAGTCTTGTGAGTATAGATACACTCTAAATCTCAAACCTCCTTCTCCTCCCGGCTTCCTCCATGAAATAGAGGCAAGCATGGCAACATCTGCATCCTGGCTCAGCTGCTCCATTAGCAAACTGGGCAGGTGGGGCCAGCTTCTCACCTCTTCCATCTGCTGTGGGGACCTAACAAGGCTTTGATTCACTGAAAAGCTTGTTCTTCAATGAAAAATACCTGCAAGCTTGTGCATCTACTAGGAGCCTTAAAGATAAACAGTGCCTTAAATCCTTTTCTGAACTAGAATGTAAACAAATGCATGGCCCTGTCAGGCTCTAAGGATCAGGGCTGGCAGAGAAGTTCAAGAGAGATTAGTTCTTATCTGTCCCAAACGGGCTAAATAATAATACAGCTTTTATTTTATAAGCTGCTCCCAAGAGTAGGTCAGTCTATATTATGTGAATACAAGACATGAGGAACACCTTGCTTTTGCATTGCCTCTGATATTCCTATTCCTTCAAGTATCACTGCATCAAAAGACATTATCATTTTAACTGTTCAAGAATTACTGACCACACAGATGAACAATTTAGCAAAAAGAGAGTCACAATCTTTGTTGCTTCTCTATTCCATGTTTTCTCTATTCCAAAAAATCTATGGATTTTTTGAGTACTTAATCCCACAACCTCTACCATGTGGAAACCTACCTGAAGATTGGCATGAAATGCTGAGAATAAGGAATTTGAGACTGATTTTCTTTTTCTTTAAGGATTTAATCTCCTTGTGTCTCAGTTTCCCCAGTTGTTCAAGTGCCATCAGAAAGTCAGCTCCCATCTTCACGGTGGAGGTTTGAATCTTAATGAAGAGGTTTCAGGCACTGTGAATGCAAGCCGCTATGCGGCCACTCGGAGCATTGACGTTATTATAGGAGCACCGTGGGGACCCATTCAGAATGGAGCATCATCTTTAAGGGAGAGATGTGGAGTCTCTGCTTCTGCAGGTGAACTGCTGGCCTTTTAATGCTATATCTGCCCAGTTTGATAGAGTGCAAATGTGTTGATCATTTAATATGGTAAACATAAGAAGAGTTTGGTGGAAAATAATGTTCTTTTAGCTGTGACCCAGTGTTTATTTCCCCTGTTTGACTAACTCCTTTTCCTTTTTGCGGTAAGCAGGCTCAGGCTATGCATGTCTGGGTTAAGAATTCCCCTGAGCTAAAAGTGTGGCCACACAAACACTTTTTCCAGTGTAAAAGCTAATTAAAAAATTCCTGCCTCTGGCTGCCCTTGTGTTGCAGCTCTTCACCCCTTCACCTGTGCATTTATCTGGGGGTTATGCTGCAAACCACAGCACAGAAACCATGTTTAAAATACACCAGACACCTGCCACTCATATCCTACTTGATCATTTCAGGAAAGGGACCCTCTTTAAAGAGGACACTGCCAATGCACAGCATGGATCTAAACACCATCACACTCTGCCCTTGTCTAGAGCCCTGCTTACCCCTTGTTCCGCTCCTGGTAGGGAAATTTGATCAGACAAAGCAGATCTTCTTAATGTGTTTGTGTGCAGAAAAGGAGCATGCCTCCAGAAGTAAATTATGGGCAGCTCATGGAAAAAATGATCCTGCAGGCATCTGCAAATGAACAACAGGAGATGAGTGCCCCAGGAGTGCCTCTGCTCTGGGGGGTAGTATGTTATCTATTAGACGGGCTGTTTTCATGGACATTTTCCCCATCTGTATAGAGTTTTGGTATTACTCAACAGCTTATGCCTATGAGGAATGCATTGGGAGATAGAAGACGGAGTTTTCCTCTGGGTGACAGTGCATGGGATCTATCCCTGCTATCATCTGAGCTATGATGAATGGGTCCAGCATGGCTGATCCATCACTGGACAGAGTGTGACGCTGGCTCTGGGGCAGCAGTTAGTCTAACGCAGGTGAGCTTGGGTGGCTCCAGGCTCTGTTGCTGCCTGTTGGGACAGACCTCATCAGTTATGTTTAGCTCATGAGTGGGATTCCCAGTACCGCCAAAAGAAGATAAGGCAATTTGTCCTTGAGACAAAAGCTGCAGTTCCCGAACTGCAAGTTCAAGGGGACAGACCTGAAGCAAACTTGCATCAGACTGTCCTTTTTGTAAGCAGACCAAACTCTGAGCTCAGGCTGCCCTTGAATCACACCAGTTCTTGCAGCAGATGATTCCAGGAATCTTCTGGGTTCTCTTCTCTGTGGAGCACCAGCTCCTGGAGCCAGATGCTGTTGAGATGGATGGGTGGAAGATCAGCTTGTCCTCAAAGTAAACCAATGAGTCACTTCTACACCAATAAGCCCATGAACTCAAGATGAACAAATCAGGACCAAAGAGGATGGTGCTCCCTACCACAAACATCCTGTCATTTGTAATGCCCGTAATATATCTGCATTCTGTTGCAACTAGAACTATCTAAGCAGGACATGAAGAAAGCAGCAATTAGTGGACAGAGAGACAAAGAAAGAGGGCAAAACCTTTCCTTCTCAGAAACTGTAGACATCAGTAGAGAAATGGGACCAGAGGAGAGATCTCCCATTGCATTGTAAAGGACAGCAGGAAACAGAGTCTACAGATTGCACAGTGGTCCCCTAAGCAGCTTTAACTGTGCTAAGTCAAGTGGAACAAATCCCTTAAGGAAAACAACTTGTCTCAGCTCTGATCTAGACATCCCACTGTCTAAGGTCCAGCTAGCCTGGTTCTCACCCTGGGAGACCACTTTCAAAGGGAAGTGAAGTGGTCCCAAAGCACTCCCCGGAAATGGGGTGGGGATTGCACACATGCATGCATATGAGGAAGAAGTTTCAGCAGCTCATCGTAATGTTGAATGTAAAAAAGAAAAAAAAAAAAGAAAATTCTATCCAGTGAGGCTTCTGCAGCAGGAACAGAGTTCATTTCTCTCCAGCTCTGGGGAGTGAAATGTATTCAGCTCACACAGGCCACTTCAGCATCTTTTTTTGTTTTTTATCTTTCCAACGTAGGAGAACAAATTTAACAATGAGATTCCGTTTCTGTTTCCTACATGTGGAATAATTAAATTTGCATCTCACTCTGTAGTTGGATCTGCTGTTTGAAGAGGAATGTATCAATTGGGCATGAGCCCAATGCGTTCTGCTCTGCAAATAAGGCAGTTTGCAAAAAAACAAGGCATAATCTCTCACCCAGGCAATAATCACAGGAAAATCATCCCTCACTGACAGCTCTCTTCAGGGCTTGATTCATATTCTTGCTGGTGAAAGAGTATGAGGGAGGGGGTGTACAGGGAGCAGACTTTTGGCATCTCCTTGTGGCAACCTTCATCAGAAAATATGTGGATTACAGATATGGGACCGAATGTTACTGCTGCAGTCATCAGTGGCAGAGCTCTCTGATTTTCTGCAGGCAGGTTTCATAACAAAGAATTGCACACCTGCTGACTTAAGACCCTTCCAAAGCCCACTGAAACCATGGGAAACAGTCCTGATGACTTCAGTCAGCTTTGTGTGAGGCCAATGGAGAAGGATTTTTAGTGAAACTACAGGTCTTGTTTTCAGGGGTTTTGTTACCTGCAATAAGAAGAGGTGCTCAGCACTCCACAAGCTAAACCATTCAGGAAAAAACATGTTTTCCAGCTTTGGTTGGCTGGGTGGATTTTCCTTTGCTCTCTACTCATCGGGTATCTTCACTCTGGTATTCCCTGCCTGTGACATTTACTTCAACCATTTTCAGAAACTGATGGCCCTTTTGAATCCTATTCACCATTCTTATGTCCACAAGGAAAGAAAGAAAACATAGCAGGCAGAAGGAACAGAAGATGGAAACTATTGAAAAAATTTTGCATCTGGCATGGCTGGAAATGAATAGAAGTTTAATTCAATCAATCAAAGAGTCAAACTGCACCTGTCCCAGTTCATCTAAAACTCTTCAGATTAAATATATTTTTCTAAGTGGAAATTAATTGAGTTTGTCGAATGGTTCCTACTGCATTAAACACACTCCAGGTCAGGAAAAGAGCAGAAATAAAGACAATAACAATTTTTTTATAATTGAAAGGCTTTTAATGGAGCTGGCTGAAGCTTTTGATTTTTTTCTCTCTAATGCCCCTTCCATACAAGCCTCCCATAATTCAGCCTAGCATACTCCTTTACTTGCCTGTCAAGTGGCATTTTCTGTCTAAGAACAGAAGTATATGTTTCTCAAACAGAACCATGCTAAAAGAAAAGATAATTTTCTTCCAACCCACCCTATGTTGCTGGTCATGGACCCTGTGGGAGTCAGACAGGTCAGATGCTTATGGGAGTGTCCTATCTCTTCAGTTTAACGAGAATATTCTCTTTAACTCTTTAAAGAGTTAAAGTTAAGTCAGAATTGAGATGGTGGAGAGCTTTTTAGTCTGCTATAAGGGTCAGCCATCCAGTTCCTGAAGGGGTCCTATAGGAAAGCTGGGGAGGGACTTTTTACAAGTGCAGGTAGCGATAGAACAAGGGGGAATGGTTTTAAATGGGAAGAGGGTAGATTTAGACTGGATATTGGGAAGAAATTATTCACTGTGAGGGTGGTGAGACACTGGCCCAGGTTGCCCAGGGAAGCTGGGGATGGCCCCTCCCTGGAAGCTTTCAAGGCCAGGTTGGACAGGGCCTTGGGTGACCTGGTCTGGTGGGAGGTGTCCCTGCCCATGGCAGGGGGGTTGGGCTGGATGAGCTTTAAGATCCCTTCCAACCTAAACCATTCTATGATCCCATGAAAGGAGAAAGAGTCTGGGGAGGAGAGCTGGCAGGGTGTGGAGAAAGGACCCTCTCTGATGATGGGACCTTGAGTTTGCACAAGATTTCCACTTGACATCTGTTGGAAGTGCTGCCAAGAATGCCTACGGGTATATGGAGGCAATATGAACATTATGCAGGCTCTGAACACACAGTCAGTGAAAGATGATTTTTGTTACTCTCAAGCTGGACTTCTCTGTCTGTGTTTCCCTTTTCATGTGCTCTTGCACACTTACTCTTCCCTCTCCCTCCCTCCTCCCTGCTTTCACCCCCCTTTCCTTTGCATACCTGAGCTGAATCTAATGAAGATGCATAAAAAATGTTTCCATTACGTGAAATGCAATCCATCAACACACACTTCATATATATTGTGCAGAAATGAATCCATTTCAGCTGGGAAGGCTGATAAATCAATTTAAGTGGAAGATTTTTGACAGTTTAATTCAAATTAAGTCCACTTTGTTCAATTAGAGGGTAGCTGGAGGGGTGGTGGCAGGAAACAAACAGGATTGCTAGAACAAAAACTGCATTTTTTTCTCAGTCTCAAGCCATCTGTGGACCATTTTTCTTAAAGCAGGGACAGAACGATACTAATTAACACACAATCAGTGACCACTGAATTACTTGTTTTTAAAGTCTAATCCTCATTTTGCACAACATTCCTGCCTACCTGAGCGAGCTGCAGCAGTGCTGGAAATATTTTTAGATGAATGGTGAGGAGGAGACAGAAGAGGTGCCCAAGGTCTTTCTGCATCCAAGGGTGGCGTTTGCCGCAATGCCCATGAAGTTCTGCTGAGGGTGTCAACCGCAGGAAAACGAACTTTGTAAAAGCCCCCTCCCCAGTGTTAGACCACCCCATGTGTCTGCGAGACACATTGCTGTGGGTCAAACTCAAACACAGCTTTTGTTTGGCTTGCAGGCGGAGTTGGTACAGACAACCACCGGTGAGTGCCAATTCTTTAATTGCCCACACAGTTCCCCCCTACATTGCCACAGACGAGCGTGCAAACACAGTTTGTTTGGATATTCAGTCTGTTCCATGGTATGTTCCCACAAAACCTTGCCTTGCTCCGTGCACAGAAAAGAGATGCTTGCTGTCAGCTCGGATCTGTGAGTTAAAGCTGGTGAAACGTGGACATTCAGCTAATGAGATTACATTCAGCCAAGTTACCTGCTCTGTTCTGTGCAACTTGGTGAATCAATTCAGAATTCCCAGTGATCTGGGTTAAGAGAGATGTCGAATCCCAGATGTTTTAACACCTGAGAAAGCTGTGTTTTAGTGATTATTGAGCAATACATTTAAAAAGTGAATGACAGACCTGGGAAGCAGCATCTGCTTTTTCACTTTCTAACATATTTTCTCAGCCAAACTGAGGTTTTCAAGTTCACAGTGCAAAATGTAACTGAATTACATCCAAGTTTGCAGACTCACTAACGCTTTTCACATTCAGATTGGCAAAAACCTCCCAATTCTTTTTTTTTTCAACAGTTTTGCAAAACTGAGTCCTTGTCACTGACAGATGGAAAAACAAAGACTTTTGCAATTAGAAGGATAAAGTAATTCATAGGATTTTAGTGAGCTTTTCTTCTACTTTCTTGCTCAGAGATGCTGAGCAGCATAGAAAACATGCCTTTTCTTTTCCTTCTGACAGACAAATCTCTTCAAAAAATGGGAAACTTTTGTGCAGCTAGCAGAAGTCAAGTCCAGAAAAAGCATCTAGTACTGGACAAAAATCGCCAGATTGTTTTACTGAGCAATTGAGTACATGCATCAGCCTTATCAGATATGATAGAACTTTGCTTCTTTACTACTGGCTGGCTGGTACCCAACTAATCCAGGCCTCGAAAAAGCCAAGGTTTTCATTTGTATAAGAACAAAGGAAGGTATTTGTGGAAGCAAAGATTTCAGTTCAAAACAACTACAGAAGCAGGATATTTTCCCTGGACAGTATCTGCCCTGTGAAACTCCTGAATCTAACAAACCCCATCAATGCTTCTGAGTGTTGGATAGCAATTTTGTAAAATCTGCTTCTACCAGCTGCCAAGGGAACAAGAGCAGAAGAGGATGTCCGAAATGTTTGTGATGAAGCATTTTTCCCCACTGTTTTTTTTCCCAAAAACTAGGTTGTTTGCAAAATAAACCTTGTTTTCACTGGAAGTGTTTTTATTTTTCTTGTCTGTGTGTGCAGAGGGGAAATAGGTGATCAAAGCATGGTAATTTAAACCATTTCCCAGAAGGAAAAACAAACAAACAACTACTCAAGTGAATCCTTGGTAAAGAACTACTTTAAGAAATTAAAATGTATTGTCAGATGGAAAACTGGCTTGGTGGACCCACAGTCAGAGAAGATGACCAAGAGGGTAGACAAGAGTGCAACAGAAAAAATTACAGAGAGACTTCTAGCACATGGAAAAGCCTTTATTTCCCTGTATGCGTGTCTGCCGTACCCTTTCAGCCCTGCTCCAGCAGTCCAGTGTTTACAGCTTCAGCTTCATTTCCAAACCTCTACAGTATGTCCCCAGCCCAGATTTGCTACACCTCTTTCAAATGAATTTATGGCCCTATAAATGGTGAATCATTGTGTATAATAAAGAGCAGAACAGATTTGAGTGGTATCCAATTTAATAATTACTTGAGTAACTCAATCATTTTCAGATATGTGGTTTCAGTGTCTGCAGACCTTGAAGACCTGTTCAGAGCATTGGACAGACACGACAGTACTTTTTGCTTCTCTATTACTAAACCAGTCCTTCACAGACCCTGCACACGCCTCATCTACATCTCCAAACTTCGCGAAGATAGTGTTCAGGTTTGAAGCGTTTGTCTGAGCCTGGGCTTGGACAGGGATGTACAGAGGACTCGTACATGCACTTCCCCATATTTGAGGCCCTCTCCTTAGGCCAGTTATGAGAAATCACAGAATCACAGAACGTTAGGGATTGGAAGGGACCTCAAAAGATCATCCAGTCCAATCCCCCTGCCGGAGCAGGAACACCTAGATGAGGTTGCACAGGAAGGCGTCCAGGCGGGTTTTGAATGTCTCCAGAGAAGGAGACTCCACAACCTCTCTGGGCAGCCTGTTCTAGTGCTCTGTCACCCTCACTGAGAAGAAGTTTCTTCTCAAATTTAAGTGGAAGAAATGTCTGCCTCTGTTCTCTGATAAATGGTTCATTTAAAACTACCAGTTGGCAATGTTTAAAACCCAGCAGAATATCTCCGAGACTTCTTATGGTCCACAGTGTTTCTTGATAGGCACTGAAAATAGTTTGTATTCTTACATTAGATTTTTAACGAGTCTGTGCTGAGCTATGGATCCACAGCGCTTGCAGATGCAAAGCAAGATTCAATCATTATTTTGCCCTGTCTCTAAGATGAACAACGATCGGAACCTGCTGGAGTATCCTCACTGGCCCAGCTGGGTCCTTCTGCTAACTGGTGGAGTTTCAGCTCTGCAACAAGGATGACTTCAGGCTGAAGTAGATGATTAGACCCTAAACATAGTCTTTTCAGAAGTCTTCCTGGCTCCAAATAAAATAGAGGATTACGAAGACTCTGTAAATCAAATTGTTATCATGATCCTAAGTGAGCACGGATCCCAGGAGGGTATCCCAGGATGCTGGGCATTAGGGAAAGCGACTGTCACATTCTGTCTCCTAAGAACAAAGGTGGCTGTGAAACCCACCCACGGTGACAGCTGCCACGTGAGCCAGCCCCACCACCTGCTTGAACACACCCCTCACACCTGCACCAGAATCTGCAGTGCAAATTTCAGTTTCTCATCACGGGACTGTTGAAATTTGCTCTGTCTTGAAATTCATCATGCAAGATATTCGCCTTAGGATGAGGCCGGGGACTTGATTATTCACAGCAGTCTGTAGCCTGCCCAAGGGCTTCGCCTGAGAAGGGCAATTTCCCCTTCGAAGGCTCACTTTGTTGGTGCAGAATTCACACCTGCACTGGGGTCTCTGCAGCTGAACCATAGTTATTTAAATACTCTTTTTTTTTTTTCTAATAAACTGACAGAGGTTAAGAAGTAAGTCACTGAAAATGAATGGGCTACCGTTCTTTTCTAGCACCGAGTTAAATCACAGATTTTGGTGGAATAAATGCTGATTTCCAGTGGTCTAAAAGACCATGTGGCCCTGGGCTGATTTGACGCACAGATATTTCTGTGACTCAAGGATGCAAATATCAGTCTTCTTAAAAATTAGCCTTAAATATCAAACCCTTTGGTTCCTAGTGCTTCCTCCTATAGCAAGAGAATGTTGCCGCTATAACTCAATGCCTTCATTTTTTTAAAGTGGATACATTATCACTCTTTATTATATAATGCACACTATTTTAGGTTAATAAATTTCAAAGAAGAGTTTTTTTCTTCTGGAAAATGTTGTTTTCTGTATTTGTCTATGTGGTCTGTTGAGGGCCAGTGTGTGATAAATGACTGTGTGGTTCTTATCCATGCATGGATCTTTTTGTGGGAAGAATGCACTGTGTGATAGTAGTATCTGGTATCTGTTGTGAATACAGTCAGAGAATGCTGGTTTATATCCTTGTATTAAATCTTTGATCTTTAGTAACTATAAATTTTAATAAAAATAAAATCAGAAGGAAAAGAAGTATGTGCTACTAGTAGTACATGATTTGTTTAACTAAGCATCAGGCAGATTTTTTTTAAGCACGTAGACTGAAATTCTCTGCTAGATCTGGGAAAAGCACACGCATAACTTAAAACGTTTCTGCAATCACATTGCAGCTGGCCTTGCAAGTCATTGGAAAAAAAGCCCATGAAGTCCTTCTGCTATGAACTCCTACGAAGCCCAAGGACATTGGGAGTTGCCCACTTATGCATGCAGATTAAGGATGGACTTAGCAAACAAATGGTGGCATTAACTCCAAAGAGAACTTTGGATGGCCAGGGCTTGTGCAGGCATGAACTGATGTTTGTGGTGATGTGGGGCAGTTGAGGATGGAGCTCAAGGGCTCAGGACCATTTTGTATGGTGGTCTGCCCAGTGAGAAAGTATTATAGTCGGCTTTGCAGCACATGAGAAATCCCCTGGTTTTCAAAGCAACACATGAGGGTGAGGTATAAATCAAAGTAGGCAAGTGGGTTATCAGTACACGCACCGAGCTATTTCACCTTGTAAAAGATACATTGGATACCTGTAGGGCAAGGCTTGGTGGGAGGCAGTGATGGTGGAGGTGGGAGAGGGCTTTCCATAGGGAATATTTTTCACAGTGTAAGGACTTTTGAGAAAATTAATGTGAAACATTAAAAATGTTCCTATTTAAAAGGGAATCCATTTTTTAGGCACAATGAGACACTTCAGGTGGTGTGGCAGTGTTGAGTAATGCACATTGAAGTTATTTAACTTCATCTCATGCCTCACTATTCCCCAGGGGCACCCATTAATCAGCGTTACTAGGCAGTTTGTCATGTCCTTTTGCTTAAATAATATCCATACCAAAATACAAGTAATGCATGCACCTGGAAGTCAGTGGGAGATCTGCCTGTGTCAGGACAGAAAGATCTGTACTGGAGGACATAGGAAAGCTGAAGGACTCCAGTTGTCTTCCACAGGCTTTGAATGGTACAGTAGCAGATTGTTTGTGTCAGGATGTGTATTACAACATGAAAATCTACCACCAACCACCGCTGAACTGGGATCATTTGGAAAAATAAAGCTAAAGAATAAAGTGTGCAAGAAGATGTGATCACAGCCTGCAGACATTACACTGCCACTGGGTGCAAGCCTCAAGCTTTCTGCCAGATGAAGAGGGATTTCAGGTGTGTGTGAATGTGTAATTGCAGTTCCTGTGGGACAACAGCATTGGCTGTTAGTTCTTGGTTAATTTTGGCTTTTGGTTCTCATGGCTGAGACTTGTTTTACCCAGCTGCCTTCCTTGTTTGTCAGATTTGTGTTTAAACTGGGTACCTGAAGATTAAATCACTGCAGGCCCTCATCAAACCAGTAAATCACCTACCTCCAGCCAAAAGTTTTCTCTAACCTGTTTAGCAAAATACAGACAGCATGGCCTGCCGTTCCTGCAGAACTTGTTGGCCTTCCGACACTTGAAATAACTGGCAGACCTGTCAAAAATGACCTTCTTCCAACAACATCTCTCTTTTTTTTATTTTTTATCCCCCCTCCCTGTAGGTAGAGGGTGGGGGAGGTTGGAAAATGTAAAGATCAAGTCACAGCTGCATGTGGTACCTAATTAAACAAGTGTAAGAAAGCAGAGAAAGGTCAGGTTGTCAAAAATCATTGCTGTATCTTTACTGCATTGTATTTAGAGACTGATAGCAGCAAAGAAAATAACTCAATAAAGTGAATGAGACCGGAATAACAAACTGACTCCAGGGACAGGCGAGTTTTGAAATGCAGAGGGCTAAGGCTTCAAGATTTATGTGTATATATATGTATGTATCTGTATATGTGTATATACACGCAGAGAGACACAAATCGAAGGGAAACAAGCCCTGGAAATGAAAGGAAAAGTGTTTGCAAAGAGTAAAGTAAACAGGCAACATTAACATGGGAAAGGAGATGCAACAGGAGAAGTTCAAACAGGAGATGTGGCAGAAATTGGAGGCTGAAATACACAGGCACAAGGAGATAAAAGGAGAAGGAACGAAGAAAATAAATTCAGGACTGGATAGGAAGGGGATAAGTGTAAGGAAACAGAGAATAAGATCACAAAGAAAGAGGAGGAGGCCAACATCATGAGGCCAAGGAGGGGAATCAAACTGGGAATGAAAGTGCTCTAATTCCCTGCCATGGTGTCCATGCCCTGCAGAAGACATCACCTCTTGCAGCACCTGCAGTGTGGTGGGGACGTGCTCCTTTCAGCTGTGCTTTGGGAGTGCTGGGGAACTTCTGGAGACACTGGCCCATGCAGACAAGGCCTCTTGCGTTTCCAGTTGATTTGTCTTTCCTGTCCCTTTCCTCTCTGATTGCCCAGGGTGGGACACGCTGGGGGAGTCAGGATGCTGGGACCTCCTGTGCTTGGGTCTCATTTACCATCTTTTTTTCTGCCTACTGGTAGGATCCCTGCCATGATTTTGACACTGTTCAAGGAAGAGAATGTTAGGATGGGAAAAGGGAACAAGAGAAGAAAAATGTCTCCTTATGGAGGAAGCAAACAGAGCAAAACAACTCTTTCACACTCCTTGGTGATATGGTTTAATAGCAGGCTAAACAAGATAACAAAATCAGAAAGGTTTTGAATGTTTTCTGTTATTAAACACATCTCTTCATCTGTTTTGCCAGAAATGGCCTCCAACCATTTGCTCCTGCTAGTTATGTCTGCCTTCCTATGACACCATTTAAATTTTTTATAAAGCCTGCTATGTTAGCATCTGCAAGCTGGAAGAAGCTGTATAGGGGGTGAAGGGGAGGAGAAGATTTTTTCTCCTTTTGACAGCTAAGAATTTTTCCTCTTCTATTCCCCCATAAGCAACCTGGCAAAAGATACACATGGTGTCTTGCATTTAACAAATTGACAATGCATTTAAATAGTGTACCACTGCAAGTATAATTGCAATTTGTTGTAATTTCTCCTCCAAATTCCACCCTGACACAGTTGATTTATTTTGCAAATCAGTGCATCTGGAGCGTGTGCCATGTCACATTATAGGCCTTTGATACAGAACCTTTGTTTTATAACAGGGAAAATAATTAGCTTTCGGACAAGCTTGAGCTGTGATGTCAGAAGCTATCCATGGCTGCTGAAAGAAGTTATTAGTGCTGATCTAATGAAGGCTCCCTGACAAAGCTCTGCCTCTTTACTAATTTGTCTCTTTGGGATTTTAACAAAATTTTTAAAAATTAGGTAAGTGTAAAAAAAACATTTATTTATATATTGAAACGATCTGTATTTGTATAACATAAACCTCAGTAACATTGCTGCTAAGAACTACAGACAGCTGAGAAACAAACTAAACAAAAGGCATTACTTTGTTCCGGTATAGACAACACTTTCCTCTGAGAAAAATAAATGTTTGGGTGTATTTTTTCAATCAACGTTTTTTTCTCCCTCCTCCCGTCCCCCTCCTTGAAATTCACAGCTCTCATTGGCAAGCCTGGAAATTATCAGTTATTGGCTGTGTCAGCTTTCCTCCAAACGTCATTAGCAGAGCTCTTCCTCAGTGTTGCATATGCCAAGGGGACAGATCCTTCCCTTGCTGACCCCGCCTGGCATCAGGAGTAATTTCACCAAAGCCAAAGCTGCTTCTCCTCTAGGACGTAGGAATGTGCCCAGGGAGGATCAGACCCCGTCGCCTCCACCAAAACGCCAAGTCCCTAAAGTGATTGTACCGCACGATGGTAAATATTATGGGAAGATACGAAGTGGAATGAATTAAAAGCGCCTGGCTGGATCTATGGAGGGATTGATTTCACCCAGGAGGAATGAATGAATGCAGATCAGTCTGAGCCTTGAATGTCCGAGGCATAATCTAATTTCTCAATGTAGTCAACCAGTTGAAATCTGCAAAATATGGACTCTATTGGGAATCTGGCTGAGCTGTGTCTGATTAGCATGTGCAACTGTTCAGTGGCACGTTTTTGTGAGCATTTAGTCTCTGCTTTAAACAGAATCATCACCAGCTGGTTATTTTTTACTGTTATTAGGTTAGAAAATAGCACTGAGGTATACAACAGTAATCATGAAGCTGTGATGCCAGGGAAAAAATAATCACGTTAAATTGACCTTCATGAATAAAGAGTGAGGTTCCATTTCGCCTCATTTCTGTTCATTTTAAAACCAGCATTAGCTTTTCTGGCACATAATTTTTCATTGTTTGCTGAGCATGGCTCGATTAGAATGATTCACCGTCTTTAATATTAGTGATTATGGTCCATTTCAATTACACAATGTGTTATAGTTTGTTGTATTACTCTCCTGCCATCTCTCCATTCTGACTTCCTTCAGGGGAAGAAAAGAGAGAGAAAGAATTTGATGCCGAAAGCGGGAACTGGGGAAATGACCCCTCTCTCCCTAAACAAAGTCCCAGTGGACAACTGGCAATGGCTGCTGCCTGTGCTTAACATTTAAATACAGTTTCAAACCCAGATTAAGTTGCATTCTCCAAGATACCACTTGAGATTCTGCCTGTTGGTCACCTCTCCATCTGTTCTGTGTATTTAAATACAGAAAGCAAGCAATCCAAAGAATCCAGTGTGGTTTGAGCATACAGTTTGGATTAAGGGAGGATTTAGGAGATTTCTACAAGTGATGGAATAAGGGTTGTTCCTTTACATTGTGGATGTTTGTTGAACCAACCAACTTCCAGCCAATGAACCAACTTCAGAGCAGATGGCATTGTGCACCAGTGTGGTTAGGATGCTGCAGCCTCAGCAGAAGTAGTCAGCCCAGCTAAACTAGTGAGGATTTGGTCTTATTGGAGCAGAGCGGGATGCTGCCTGCCACACTTGGATGGTGAATCCTCATGGAAGGCGTGTGCTTGGCTACTGGAACAGTGACGGGGCTAAAAAGCTCACAGGAAAGGAGTCATTACAAGGATGAAGGACTGATTGGGCTTTCTGCTGGGTCCTACTCCAGTGAGGAAGAAGACACCCTTGTTTATCCACTCCATCAGTGAAAAAATAGAGCTGGGAAGCAACGAGAATACAGCTTAGGCTTTCAAAACTGTTTTTAACTTGAGTTTCACCATTGAGCTTCCAGAAATACACAGTGCCATGTAAACACAGGATTGGCAGAGTCACCATTCCTGTGCTTTAACAGTGAGAGCTGGAGCAATAGGGAGAGCCGAATGGTGGAAAAGCTGCAGGAGCTTGGAAGAGAAAGATGAGTAATTGACCTGTATTGCCAGGTGTTTCTCCAGAATCTAGGAGTCACCTATCACGTAAACCTTGAAGCATGAGGTATCTCTGTAGATCAAATTCAGAACCTTTTTCACTAAAAGATGTAATTATCCCTCTACAATGTCATAATTCTTTACCTGTAGAGGTATTTCCAGTCAAAGCCACAACTGGGTCCTCCATGAGATTAAATCAATGAGGATCCACTGAAACCAGTAACTACAAGAAAAGGGTAGGACTTTGCTTCCTCTTTTCAGGGTGAAATCTGTTGCATTTAAAACCTCATTATAGAGTACTTGTTACTCATTCAAGCATGAGAATTTGAGTGACAGGAGAAAGCATGCCCTCTTCATACAACATCCTTCTCTTCACCTTTTGATTTGGTTACACTTTCTCACTTGCCAAGGAAATTGCATGTGTGTGGAGGAAAGGAGGAAGGGATTTGACACATTTAATGGACATTTTCAGGGGCTGCAAAGCATTTATTATAGCAGTAAATGAATTAACTAATTATAGGTGACCATTAAATTGTGTCTGCACTCAGAGAAGAAACTCTGTAAAATTAGTTCAGTTCTATCCACTCTCTTGACCAAACCATGTTCTCAACCCTGTTGATGTAAATCTAGAGTAATTATTCTGACCTGGTGAACTTAGCCTCCTTGTTCTTTAGGGTAACCAAGAGTGCAATTTGGCCGCTTCCATGTCTTCAGATCCCAAATGCTTACTTCCCTATCAAAAACAAGTTTTTGTTCCCATAATACCACACAGCCGATAAAGTTGTGGGCAAAGAGCTGGAGACAGCTTGTCTTTTTAATCAACAGTAAAGTTATCAATTAGGTTCTAGCTGTAAAATCTTAATTACTGAGAATGATGAAAGAGGCAGGAGAAACCCAGTTCAGTGAGCACATTCCAGATGGAGAATATAGCACTGGGCCTAGGGGGAAAACAATGATGCTTTTAGCTTGGAAATTGTGTTCAAAGACTAACTAGGAAGAGCTCATGCCATCAGGTGTCTTTGGTGTCTTAGTTATCATAGTTCTTTACTGCAACTGGTCATACCTCATCCAGACTGGAGCTCTAAAACTGCTGCAGATTAGAAAGAGAGAGAAAACTGATGACTTTTGCATTTTTAGGAAGGTTTTAATCTGGAACTATTACAACTAATACAGTGATTTTCTCTGTTCCTGAAGCAAAAGAATGAACTCATGTACTGACAGCCATAGTAAGTCTACTTGTCTTTGATACAGAGGAGCTGTGGTAGGAAACCCAGATTCCTACTTCACTCTCATGGGTTGCAAATGACATAAAAAGCTATTACTGAATAAGAATAAAATGGTATGGTGACTGGAAAAGAGTAGGACATTTGGCATGGACAGGCAACAAGCCTGGAAGAGCCTAGCTCATGCAGGGAGTCTCTAGGTGTAGCCCTCACAATTTAAGTGGGCTTAGCTATACTACTCTTTCTCTGCTGAATACAAACCAAAATGAGGTGATAAAAATTCCTTATAGAAGCATACTCTAAAACACCCTTAAAAATAAAATAATATGTCAAGAACAAGATGGCCAAAATGCAAACAGGAAGAGAGTGCTTTTAACTGAGACAAAGAGTGTGCAAGCAGCAGGGGGAAATGAAAAGAGACAGAGAAATTATGAATTGGAATTAATGAATGTTGGTTTCAAATTAGCTTTTTAGTTCAATAGCAGAAAGACAAACTTATGGTTCTGACTAGAAACTATAGCCAAATCCTGGTAAAGCACATGAAGTAACTCCAATGGGAATGACGCAAGTGCTACTGATGAATAGTGGCATGTACAGTGAGGAAAAGAGCCTCTGATGTCAGCAGCGCTCATGCTGGGTAGAGGGACGTGTGTCTGCTGTAACACTGGGAAGTCATTTCCTTGGAGCTGGGTTGTGTCTTCAGAAACAAAAATAAAGAGGGGATCAGCGAGGGGAGGGAAATGCCCACCTCCTCTGATTGAAATCTATTTTCATCTTGTGAAAAATATCTTAATTTTCACTTATATTCCATGCCTGTAGCTAAGGGCCATTAAAACTAATAAAAGTAAATCATTTGTGACAGATCTTAGAAAACAGTTTCTGCAATGCACCGCACTCTCAAATGCTCATTAGAAATAGTGGTTTTCTTTTCGGAAGAATGCTTGCTGAATGCTTAAAACGTGTTGCCTCCAACTTTTGACAACTAGCACAGGCTATGAGAAGCTTTGAAGCAAATGTTTGACATAAAAAAGATGGTCTGATGCTATATCAAATAGGATTGGGGAGGAAGCATCAAAGCAGAAAACATTAGGATGAAATGCAGTTGGAGGAAAGAAAATCAACACTCATTTCTGATTTTACATTTTCTGGCATCAGTATAAACAACTGATTTGCATTTGCTGAGGACACTAGATTCAATTCTTAACAAATTAGCATTAAACAGAGCCTCCTCCCTCATATCCTTTCTGACAGCGTAGGGCAAGGCCAGTAAAAAACTGTTGCTTAGACAGTGATGATTCCCAGGAAGAAAAGTGAATATCTTTGGTGACAGAACAACACCTATTTTCCTCCTCCAGCCTCCATCTTGAACGAAAACCAAGGATACTCCTTTGTAACACAGTGTCGTGGTCCATTCTGAACACAATCCTTGCTGGAAACCAGCATGGGTTGAATAAAAAACCCCACAACATTGTAAAATAACAAGTATGTCAAGAATCTTGGCTTAACTCCTTAGAGGGTTAGTGAAATAAATGTTTCATTTGTTTTACATGGTATTTTTCTTAAATACACTTTGAAGTACCTTGTACATTGATCTAACATGAGCATTGTGATCTTAACCTCTAGAACAGAGGTGAGCCACTATCAATAAAAACTGGATTACCCGAAATACCCCTGAACCATGTGAGCAACGTTTCAACTAGCAGTTCTGCTAAAAGGATGGCCAAGTAGTTGGAATAAAAACCATGAAAACAAGGTCCTGTCCAAACCTTTCTTTAGGCAGGAAGCTGTAAGCAGAGGATTCACAGCTGTGGTGTTTGGGCAGGTGTTCCCTGGAGGGGTGCACCTCAGCTACTCACTTCTGGCTCTAATTTGCTCTGACACTGCAACACTTGGATAGGGCTCGGGAAAAGAAGTCAAGATGGCCTTTTGTTTAGCCACTGCATTAACTTTTTAAAGGAGAGTTTAGAATTGATTCTTAAATTTGGGTAAGGAGAAATAGGTGGTAGAGTCATCAATGAAAAAATGATAAGAACATGCAAGGACAGTCTTGTGTGAATGCATGGATGAGGCTTCTATCTACCAGCCTCGCCAGACACTGGCTATGCAGCCTTGTGCAATTGCACTATGAATGAATTTACTTTGCATGTTAAGGATGAGTTATTTCACTTTGGCTCTACTCTGCACAGAGCAAACTAGCACAGCCAAGCACTTAGAAGTCCTGCATCTTATGTTTCCCATCCATATTTTATTCCTTCTGTCTCCCCTTTGGCCCCCAGTCTCTTTCCATCACTTGATCAGTTTTCATGGTCATTCAAGTAGTAGGGGTGATTTGTTCAGGTAAAATGGAAAATTGAAATGGAACAGGCGCTGGATACAACATCATCCGCTTTTTCTATTTTGTCAAAGTGCCGTGGCTGTTCATTTTTTCATGGTCATGAGTTGAAATAAATTAAACTTCCCAGAGGCGAAACTTCTCTAAGATCAAATTGGAATATATTGATTAGGCTCTTTGAGGGCTGATGGATTGGACACTTATGCTTTATAAACACATTTACCAACACGTTCTCAGAAACAGTTGCTTAGCACTGGGCAAACTGATCGTGTTTATTTAAAACTGTGACAGTGGCATACACCTGTAGCCCTCATTCTGGCCAATAAAGTCTCAGTTCCTGATTGATGGAGACAAGTTGAGCTGTCTGGCTGCCTGACTTCTAGGACTGGTCCCAAAGGTTGCCAGGCTGATGGAGTCCAGCATAATGCATCAATGTCAGTAAAACAACTTAGCATGTCATTGAGAAGATCTGATCAGCAAGCACCCAGGAGGGTGGATGAAAGCAGCAAACTGGAAGAATTTTTGAGTGCTTACGATGGCAAAGGAGACAGGGAGTCCCAGAGCAAGGGAGTTTTGAAAGAGAGTGTGTACTAATAGCCTTAGATGCATGACACTAGGGATGAATGAATGCAGTTACTGGCCAAAAAATCTAGATACAAGAGTCCCAGAAAGAAAAGCTTGGATGTAACTCACTTGTATGAATAGCTGGGAATAGAATCATGGGTTTCACATGATTAGAGAGAGATGCAGAATTGAGAGTTACATCCCATCAGCCCAGATCCGAGTCTTGAGCAATGCACGAACCAGAACGACCCCAGCCTGCCTTTCATTTTCCAGTCTCGATCTGCAGCTGTGATTTAGGAATTGTCTTTGGAATAAGAAATCTAAGAAACATAAGGAGAGGTTGGCAGTGAAGGACAAAGATATGGCGGTAAGAACTGTGAACTGGAACTTCACCAGATGGAGATAAGAATTAAGATGGAGATAAGGATTTGTGGAGACTGTGTCAGGAAGTCCAAGGAGAAGAAGCAGTTTTCTAGTTTCTTCTGAGAAAAAAAAAAAGATGCAAGCTTTTTAACATATAGTCTACTGCTGTATCCAAAAGAAGTGGTAAGCAGAATCAAAGCAGAAACCTTTAAATGAAAGAAGGCATCTTGCTCCCATCACTATCTAAAGGTATCTGTAGCATTTCCAATCTCAGTTGCTAGTCAGAATCAGAAAGTGTGGGTGGCACTTGAGCACTTTTCTTCCAGTCTCTCATGGAATCTGCGTGGATTAGACCATGTGGGATGCCAACCTGCTCAGGCATGTCTCAGTGACATCTAACAGGCTGTTTTATGCTGTAGCCCAGAGCAGCGTGGGAGAGAGCGTTAAGGGAACATAAGTCAAAGAGCAGAATTTTGCCTTCAGGTTCCTGCCGACAAACAACTTGACAGGGTGTGTGCTTTCCAACAGGGAGTAAGCAACCACTCCAGAGAGATAGTGATGTATATAATTCCCACCAGTTCATCTTGCGTAACAACCAGGATTTGCGGTCTGCTTTGGTACGCTTTGGCTGCCAGCCAGTGCGCAGATATACTGAGTAAGTGTACACAGAGCTATTCTCTGAATTATCAAGGCACAAGGAGTCAATGTGGAAGAGTTTCAGTAGGTCAGCAAACACACAGTCTAACAAAGTGTTCTTTACTGCATGGTCTGAAGTGCTTCATTTCAGTCTAGCTTAAAATGACTCAAAGCCATACATTTTTCACCAAGTGCCTTTATAGACTGTCTCCCTAAATCACACATTTTGCTCTTTAAAGTTTGCACCATCGTCCTTTGAGATTATTCCCCAGGCTAATAGCATCGGAGACAACTTCTCAGCCTAACAGACTTTGCTCCTTTATTCTGGTTAGTTGGCCTAAATTTTCCCTTTGCTTAATTCAACCCAATTATTTCCAGTGATACCCACTGGAGCACCCTTAACATTTTCTTTTTTCCTTTATGGTGTTTTAGCTCTTCAAAGGCTTGCAGACATTTGTCCTAATGGAGAGCGGATAGAGAGTTATCTGACATGTCGGGGAGGAGAGGTTGCTCTGTTCCGATTCCATTACAGCAGGAAACACGCTGGATATCAAAGAGAAATTTATGTAATGTATTCCTGCATTGTTCACAATACAGCATCATGTTTTATGCAAGCAAAAAGAGCGTGAGGAGAGAGTGGAAGAAAACTCCGTTTAACTGGCAGTGAAATGACAATAAAACAACAAATGGGGAAACTGGCAGAAGATAAACCTTAGCTTTTATGGGCAGATTCCTCAGCTGCTATCATGAGCGGAAGGCCATTGAGCACATCTGAGGGTGCCAAGGAGGAAGAAAGTGATGCTGGGAAGGAGTAAAGACGCTGAGGTGGATTTGCTCATTGCACTCAAATCAGAGCTGTGCCAGGATCTGACCCGGAGCTGTACATCAGGAGCAGGGACAGGGACCAGAAGGATCCCTTACACAACAGGGAGCCTTCAGAATGGGTCACGTGAGAGAGAAATATATGCAAACCCTGTGCCAGATGTGGCATTTGTTTGTGGCACTTTGTTCCTGACATTTCTGGTCACAGGTATAAAGTGAAAATGTCTGTAAAAATGGGAAATGCATACTCTTTAGCCCTCCAGTCGTACCTGTCACCTCCCCACATCTATCCTTTTACTTTGCCCAAAACCAATTTGATCATGAGAAAGAGAAAATTAAGAAATTTTCATCTGAAGGTTAGGGTCCATTTTCAGTGTGTCCAAGTAGCCATCTCCATGTCTAAATGAAGACAAAAGTGTTTACTTTCCAGGAAAGTGATACAAGTCTTGGGGAGCCTAGGGTTTTGATTGCATCATTGATTTCCAGCAAACTCTGATCAGTAGTGACAAAGCGATAGGATGAAGCAACTGATACAAAGATATCGAGCACAGTAGGACAAGAGAGGTGATAGTCACAGTCATAGTGAGATGTTTGATTTGCTCTTTTGGGCCTACTGGGAAAAGCAGATGTTAGTACCCTCTGTTAAAAGGCTGTTAATCTGATGGCCTAAATACTAATACTCACTTAAATCAAAGCCTTGTGAAGTTTTTGCTTTGATGCAGGAGTTTAAAGAATTAAGAAAAACTTCACAGGGTGAGAAGGTGACTCAGTTTAGGGAACCTGCCATGAGATCTAATTCCTTTTATTATTTTTTGTTGCTGAAAGAAATACACACACAGGCACATATATATAAATAAGTGAACAGACTTTCAGAGACAAAAGAACATTTCCATTTTGCAGCAATGATCACAATGTAAAAAGGCTCCATCGCCATGGAAACGGCCCTAAGCCTCATCATATCTAATGGTGATTTTCCAAAGAAGTCCTTGAAACATCTTTTGTTTCTTGCTTTGAAGTCAAAAGAAATGGTTGAGTGCCAAGAAGAGGGCTATCAGCTCCGGATCTCCAATCACAGGCCTGATCTCAGCTCTGCAGGCAACTCGCCTGCTCCGTACGCTGTGGAAGGCTCACTTAAAATAATTGCCACATGCAAGTTAGCAGGAGGAAGAAAGCAAGAGGAAAACAGGAAAAAATACATACATATAGATATATATATAAAGGGCAGGTGGATTATGGAGAAAAATTTTCTTAACAAGTGGCAAACACTAGATTTTCGTTCCCCAGCCAGGACCCTCCTTGGAGGGCTGTTATATTAACACACAAAGCAGCTGAGAAGTGAGAGGTTTCTGGCTTCCTACGCTGAGCCCACTTCTCCCTCATGGCAGGGACGCTTACAATGCTGTGGCAGCAGCTTTGGTGTGCCTTATTTAGGAATTAATATCCTAATTAGGAGCACTGGAAAGGGGGAAATGGAGAAGGGAAGGAAAAGGAGACACCACAGAGTACGTTGAAGAGCTTTGCCACTGCAAATTAGAGTTTCTCACTGTTTGCAGAGGGACTCGCTAAGGGATTTGAGTGAACAGTGCACAGCCCATTTTAAAACCTGATGGGGTTGCAACTGCACTGCCAGGCAAAACAACCAGCTTGCAAGGGAAGGAAACACTTTTAGAAATGTGCCCACCACACCTCTTTACAGCCATTATACTGACCATCTCCCAGCCCTCGGCCGTGTCCCAGATGCCCTGTTGTCATAGATGACAATACCAGAATGGAGGAAGAAGAGCCATGACCAGTGGGACAGTAAGGGTAGGAGATAGTGGCCTGGGCTCTTCAACACCGGTGATCTGATGCAAGGGCTCTTGGACTGGAAAAAATGAGATTAACAGACAAGAGGCTGAAAAGGGTAACACTGGTCCCAGAAACATTGCTTGCTCTGAGGGACAGAGAGCGCAACGTGCATCGGCAGGAAGGACTGTCAGCCTCAGCTCACATCCATGCCATGGTCTGGACTCTGCCACATACTGTCACCCTTTCATTTGTGCAGGATCACAGGAAGGGAGGCAGTATAGTGTGATATATCCACATTAAGTTATCAAATACAGTGCTGTCATTAATGTGATGGAATATTTCCAGTTGCTGCAGGTACAGAAACAACCAGAACCACTGGAAATGGAAACAGCTCAGCTATGCTGAAAATTAGACCCCACGAGCCTGCCTTTACAGGGCTCTACAGAAACAGCAGACTACTATAAAAAAGTGACTTAGACTCTATTTTCATTCAGTATGAAAAGCAACTTCTCAGAAATGCTCTGGGACTAAAAGCTCCTGTGCCCGAGGGTGCTAGAGAAGCCTCTGCAAATGGTGACTGGGACTGGTGCGTCTCAGGGTTCACCTCTGGTTATTCAGCTGAGATTAAGCAAAGAATTTGCTTTCCATGCCTTAGTCACTTCTGTGCTAAAGCAGAATTTGCTGTCAAAGGACTTGGATGAGAAGTGGATGCCCTTTCCAGCCAAAACTGGCACGAGAGTCTCATCAACTCCATTCTTTGAGACCATCAACACAATCTTTGTCTTCAGCTGGCTTTGAACTGGCTTTGATCTGGAGGTGAAAGACTTTTTGTTTCCTTGCCAACACACCTGAGACCTCCAGGCATCCCTCCCATCTCCTGAGGCCATGTGCTTTGCCCTTTTTCATTGCTAAAATAGCTGTCTGTCCCCTTTCTCACCTTTTCCTTTATCTTGCTTTATTTCCTTGTGGAAATTAATTTTCCTTCAGACATTGAAGCGCAAAGGATCCTGACCTGAAACAATTGTCACTAATAACTTCTTCTAAACCAGCTCTCAGTAAAGTGAGAGGTTTTTATTAATTTTATTTTCTTTCTCCTGCTTTAAAAAAAATAGGGGAATGTTTTGTCTGCAACCACATGAAGAATAGTAAGATCAGCCCTTATAAATACATTAGTGTATATTTTAAAATCATGCACGTATCTATAGAATGTAAGTACGCACATGATTTTTTAAACAAGTTCTAACATCCTCAAATCCAAATATTCAATGTCCCTCTGTTGCTTACAAAAGTGCAAAAGAGATTCATCCATTAAATAAATCCCAGTTGCCAACTCTTGGCTCAGATCCATGAATGTTTTGTCATTCAAGAAACAAGGACTTCAAATCTCAGAGCCAGCACTTTAGTAGCAACTTTGCAGGGAACAAATAATAATAATAGTAATACAGAAATAAAAGATGGCAAGGTGCAAAGCAGCAGGGATCCTACAGACAGTTCCCAGGATGCTTTTCTTTCAAGGAATGAACAGATGCAAGATGCACCCATATGAAAGTGTATGTCGACATCACCATTTTTCATTAGCTGAACATGAACATTCTTCACCTGTGACTTGGGATGCAGGGACTGGGCTTTTGCATTGCTTCCATCTCCGAGATGCAATCTCCCATGTACTGTTCTGAAGTCTTCAAACGATTGGCAGACAGTGCCAGCCCTTTCACTTCACAGAGAGAACAGACCGTTTGCCAAGAAAAGGATTCAGAACTGGATAAACATTAAACAAATACTTCAGGGAGCATTATTTTGTTTGTGATACATCTTTAGATTTTGCATTTGAACTCTTTGTGGAGGATTATACTTTTGATGTGCTTGCCCCTTCTTCTCCCTCTCTCTCCTCCCCAGTATCTCAGGTAAGAGTTGCAAGGCAGGATGACAGAATCAGATTGATGGGGAGGTTATAGGAGTTTTCAACTCTCAAGGACCTCCCTTGGAGCAGAAGTTAGTCACCATGAGTAGTTGAGTGGCTGTTTTTCCCAGCAGGAAGGAAATACTAACCCCAGTCCTCTAGAAACAACTCAGACCTGCTATTTCACCTTGTCATAGGCAAGAATTGAAGGGTCAAAAGAAAGCTTAGTTTTGCATTGACCCATGAACAACGCTGAAGCATCCTCTTGCTCTTTTTCCAGACACTCTCATGTACAAATTGCACAATATCAAAACTCCAAACTTCTCTAAAGAAAGCAAATTGCATATCCTATGACTGCTCATAGCCGGACCTAGCTCCTCATCTTTAAAAGCGTGTCTCCATGCCTACTATGTTTCTTGGTCATCCATCCATCCATCCATCCTCTGTTACATACTTTTCATTCAGGATCTTGCCCTACAACAAGAGTGAAAGATAAGGGCAAACTTCCTTAAACAACCTGGGTAGGCGTCCACACAAGTACAACTACAGTGAAGTGCTGAGGACATCAGTACTTAGCATGGGATGGTGAGAAGGAGGAACTAAGCCCATTTGTTGGACCAGGCAACATGGTTCAACAGCGAGAGAAGGCACAGAGATATGTATAGTTCTTAGCCAATACAGAAATCATCCATCAGATAGGGGAAGAAAAATCATGGCTAGCTTTCCATAACAGATATAAAACAAAGATGAAACAACAACAACAGTGCTGTGGGGTAGAAGCAGATTGAGGAGTGAGGAGTATTCCTTTAAGGAACTAAGATTAAGTAATCATCTGTTTCCTAATTTTTCTATTTTTCTGCTTCTTCGCCTCAGCACCAAATTTCAAGCAGTTAGATAGAAAGGCAGAGTAACCAGACATATCCTCCCAGCAGTTGTATGACAAAGCAGCAGCTGGATAGAGGAGGGATAGAAAAAGGTTTAGTTGGTGAGGGACAGGAGAAATTACTACTCTTGGCATCAGAGACTTCACGCTGGCTCCCATACCCAAGATGCAAGTCCAGCAGCCTTTTAAACACTTATCATTCAGAGTCTCAAGCTTTTCGCACAGGACATGATTTTCTGACATGGAGGTGGTTTCCCTTGGCTGTGGAGGATATTCTGGGACCTCTTACCAGTTGTGTCTTACAGCTGCCTGTGGGGCTGTTTGTTATTCACATCATATTTGCAAAAAAGCCCAGGCAGCACTAGGGGGAAGGTGGAAGTGAACAGAGAGTGTGGGAAAGGGTGAAAATAGAAGTATTAACGTGTTTTCAGCTGGTGGGATTTTTTTATAGATGTTCTGTTCTCTCTCACCTTGATGCCTCATTTCACCTGCTCGCTGCCACAGGCGATTGGACAGCGTGGTTGTGCTCCACAGGAAACAATGAACAAGAAATTACAATAACAAAGTACGTCAGCAGCTTCCAGGCTCTGATCAGCTGTAGGATCTTTGGCAGCTGCTAATACTCCCATCTACACAGGGGGAAGGAGATGCTGTACTAAAGGTGCTCCTCTTACTGCCCTTGAACAGTGAAAGAGGTAGAAACCAGTAATAGCTAGGCCTGTTTATCTTGGGATGTGTGTTACCTGGTTCAATTTTTATAGTTCCCTATGTTTTTTGTCTGAGCACAAAGCAGGAGTATTGTGCAGGCAGTGTGCGTGCAGGGATTTAAGCAAGAGGGGAACTGCAGCATCTAGAGCTCAGCTGAGTGTGTGTGATGGGTCTTAGGTGCACGGTTCTGGAGTGCGGTTACCTTGAAGACAGCAGCATCCTGAAATTCACATCCCTACATCACTCAGAAAAAGATGCAGGAAAAGCTCTGACACCAACAAAGCACCAAGACACCCAGTACAGAGCTGGGGTGAATCAATGTAGCTCCAGGGAGTGGTTAGGTCCTGTCTATCTACATCTGCTACACACCTGGTTCCTCCATTTTTAGGTATTTTTCTGTTCTGAGAAATAGGAGATGAATAAGCTAGGATCTATCTCAGCCCTTCATCTCCTTCCTTGTCATTATGGTGATAAATATTCTCTGCACCAGCCATCTAAAGCTTCACAAGTCATAGAGCGATGCCACCTCCCTCCATGAGAAGCCAGCCTTTTGTTCAGTCATTTTCTCTCTCCCTCTCCTCAGCGTGGTGGCTAACTGAAACATATCTCTTCCACCTCTGCTTTGATTTCCTGCCACAACCCAGCTGCTCTTGATAATCAGTATCAGCAAGGGATAGGTCACTTTGGAGACCATGGATTTCTGGTATGAGAAGTCGGTCTTACAAGATCAGGCTGCTTCTGAGATTTCTAACTGGCTTCTTCTCCACTATTTAGAAATCCTTGGTCTTTCCTGAAGTGGGTTGTCTTCCAGCCAACAAACATATCATGATCCCAGGAGACAACTTGGTACCGTTGGGCAATAGAGCATCTCTGACTGATGTTCAAAGGGATTCACCACAAATGTTAAAACCTTTAACATCTCCTGGCACCGATTCCTCCCCTGGACATGCAGAACTTTTCTAGCTGCAGCTAGGAGACCATGCTAACTTGCCATTTACCTCTCTCAGGAAGAAATATGAAAATAAAATCAAAGAAAGACCAAGGAGAGCATAGGTGTTAGTGCTGCCGTAAACACACACTACCTCCCAGGGGGCTTTGGAGCCTGCCCGCTCCAATGGCACCAAGGGTCTGTGTTAGACGATTACAACCTGGGTCTTAGTTTTGATTGTAGAAGTGTTGCAGGAATAACTCTAATCACTCATTTGAGCTCTTTAAGACACCTCTGTAGAGATGGATTAGAAGAAGAACCCTTATAATGAACAGGAAGCTCTATCCCACTGGGGCAAACCGACACAGTTAGTACCATGCAGATGATTATATTTCAGTTTTGATCTCTGTAGGAAGTTTGTAAAATCAAACCCACAGGAACCATGATTCATCTGCAAAGGTAAAATGAGCATCACTGTTGCCTAACATAAAATCTGAGCTAACTCCCATTGGGAATCTCTCTGTTGCTTTTGATGGCATTCAGAGCAAGCCATCATTTAACATTGTATTAGATCAGAAATGGTGCTTTTTAGGCCAAATCCTGCTCCTTTTCTTCAGACAAGTCTCCCATTCAGGTTATTGGGCCTTTCTGTCATCACTTCCAAAGACAAAACAGATATAAGAGAAGAACAACAGTCTAACACCTTGATCTTCAAAGAGGAAAGGTACTGGATTTACATATACTCATGACATCCACACCTGGCCCATGGCTCGCTAAGGTCAACAGAAAGATTCCTGTTTATTTCAATGGGCTCTGAGTCAAACTCTAAGGATGAATTTAATCATACTTGACATTACCTGTCTAAAACCTTGCCAGTTTAAATCCAGGCTGAGCAGCTGGACTCTGTAAAAGCAGCTGCAAAGGTGGGCACTTCTGGGACAATTCTTCTGATCTATCTTGAACACATACGGTCAAGTGGGATAAAGCACCTAGCCCTCTCCATCAGATACAGAAATAGTCTAACTGTCTTAGACTAACTACCTAACTTTTAGATGGACTAAATCTGATTAGATCAATGCCACCTAAATTGTTATATGTGGCCCTTAACAATGCAGTAGAAAGCCCACTGACATCCAAAGAGATCACGAACTGAAGAACAACTAATAAATGCAGAACTTGATCCTTTTCTTTTTCTTTAGAAAACAACATTGCTGTTTCTGCAGTCCTAACCACAGCCTTGGTTTAATAAGACATGCTAATGTGTTATGACTTTTGGGAGCTCTAGAGTGAACCCATATTGATAACAGGCTTAGCTTCAGAAATGATAAATCACAAGGGGGAGAAGAGATATGAAAATTCTTTTCAGCCCTTGCAAATGAAAAGAAGATGTGATTGTAGAATATGTTTGGGATGTATGAGCGGGGTTCCTATAATCAATCATCTTAAATAAACCATTTTACTTAGCATCTGTTCGAAGGCAGACAATCAGGCTAGGTATATGTTTTCTCCATACAAAAATGCTTACAGAGTCTTATATCTGGATTTCTTTATCTTAGGTATTTTATACGAACCCACATTTTATAACATGTGAGTCCCTGGCAGACTTCAGAGAGTCTTTAGTCATGATATTCAAACCAGAAAGTAATACTAGTTACATTTTAGTGATTGAGCAAACAGGCTTGTTCAAAAGCAAGCAAGACAAACACAAATACACAACAGAACAACACAAATAAAATGCAGCAATCTTCTCTCCTAGCTAGCATCCTAGCCACAGGAGCAGCTTCCCTGTACTAGCTTCCTAGATGGCTTTTCTTATCCTCATAAATTACATTGAGTGTCCTACTTAAGGATATTTTTTTAAAAGAAATTCCTTAATTTGGTGAACTTCTTATATGATAGGGTGATTATTGGGGTTTTACTCTGAGTAAATAATCAGCCAAGCAAAACAACCCCAACAACAGCAAAACCCAATAGCATTACTTCTATAGTAGAATCACAGGGTAGGAACAGGCTGCTGGAGCCATGGCAGAAGCAGTCACACTTGTGTCAGTCCTGATGTTTGACAAACCCACTGATGGCTCTTCTGTAAGGGACATCCCCTGGACAGCCCATCCCTGCCTCTCAACCCTTCCTATGAGAAAGAAAAACATTCCCTCATGGGAATGCTGGGGTGTTCACCACCCCATAAGAACATGGAGAACAACATATCCCTTCCTTTTTGTAGCAACCTTATCTACGTGCTTTGGAGAGTCGTATTTGGCTTCTGATAGTCAGTAGCCCCTTGGGCCCTGCCTGGGGAACTTCTGCTTTGCTCATTTTCCCCATCCACCTGTGCATTTGGGTATTACAGTGCTGTACCTTGCACTTCTCTCTACTGACCTGCAGTACATCCTTCTCAGACCACATCTCCCTTATGTCAAACTCATTTAACATTCCCATTCTGTGCTTTTATGCATTGCCAGCCCTGTGAGTCTCACTTGTGTATTAAACTAATGGACTCCATTCCCTCATCCAGATCAGTGATGAAATTTTAGAACAGAACTGCAGCCAGGACCAATTTCTACAGAATCCATTCCCTTGAATCTTCCTGATTCATGACAGAAAACCACTCAGAAGGTAGGTTAGAAACCCACTGGCACTACACTTAAATTGTTTTCATGCTTCTTAGTCTGCTTCCAAGAACACTGTATGAAAAGAAATTATCGAAAACCTTACTGGCATCAGGGTATACACATCTGCTGTGCATTCTTTATTCACAAGACATGTAGTCCCACTATAGAGGAAAATTAGACTGACTTGCAAATGATTTGTGCATGACAAATCCATGATGGATGCTACTGATTTCTGTGCTTGCTTCTAAGTGGCTTTGAACTGTTTATTTGACTGTATGTGTCCATGGGACATGTGAGCAGAACTGCCCATACAAGATGTACTGGAGTTATAATTTCTAGGAGTCCATCAAACCCATTCCCAGGTCAGGAGAAGCAGCATACAGAACTGCTTTGGCAGAGTGGCTTGGGCATGTAACCCCATCGCAAATTAATATATACCCTACTCAGGTTATTAACCCTGTGCTCGTACTAAATAATGTACTTTTTTATTTTCTCATCAACAGGTCTGTCATCTTAGCTTATTTCAGCTTCTAATTGGATACACAGGTATAAATGATGCATAAATGAGCAGAATCAGGTCCAAGATGCTTGGGATGGGAAAAGCTGCCATGGTTCCCTTGTATTTTATGAAGTACTGAAGTAATTTCTCCTGCATTGCTCTGCACAACTGAGTTCCACCTTATTTTTTTACTTTTTTCTCCTCTTCTTGCTCATTAATGGTGCAAGCACTTTCTTTTAATATGTATTATATATATATATATGAGAAATTCATAGGTGTATATTCCTCATAATTCCTGCCAGGCACAATAAAATCATAAAGACTCAACAGAGTCATCTTTATTTTGTGCCAAGGAGTCTGTTCATCTACAGGTATTTGCCTGGAAAGCTTTCACAGTCATTTTGTAGAGTGCCTGTGTTTTTCCTCTGCACTTTCTGTCCCTGAGGTATCATCAGTTTCTGGCAAGCTTCAGTCTTCTTTATTTGCTTTTAAGTCCTGGACAGAATCTGTAAGAGCGTGGAAAATTCAGTCTTGCTGAAGCGCTGATCTAGGGTCACTCTCAACCGTTTGCACTTTCTGACAGAAATGCCCCGCCATCCAAGGGTAAGTGTGAATGCAATGGCAGTGCCTTGATGTGATTTCGGGTTGGGCTGATGTTCACCTAAATTTTGAAGCACCTCTGTTGATTACAAGGCGCTAAATGAAGCTGTACGTGTGCACATCTAGTTTTCTTCCCTATTCAAGTTCGTTCACTGTCCTGGCTGTAACCTCACACCCTATAACTTCACAGTTCACAGCCCCGGCCCCAGGCTATTACATTTGTTTGCTCATATTTAGCACAACCCCTACACTCAGTTGCACGTCAGGAGTGTGAAGACATTCAGGCAGATACTTTTATTAACGGACACCCAGGGCCTGACTCTCCCAGTCCTGAGACAGCCACATCATCACACCAGTGGACAGGAGGAGGGAAAAGCTGCCAGGAAGCTCCACAAAATGTTGCTGATGAGTCCTGAATTCTCCCACAGGCAGCCATGAAGGTGACTTTTCGCTCCCCACAT
>NW_010178448.1:5939-10337 GCF_000695765.1 Mesitornis unicolor | reverse complement strand
TCTCTCTTTCCTAGGCCATCTTAAGATGCTGTTGGGGACACAACACAGACCCCCATCCCCTCGCTCCTCCAGACCGATTGTTGCCCTGCCTGTCGCTGATGTCTGCTACTGCACAAGTACAAGCAATTCCATGTGTTATTGACATTTTCTAGTCGCAAAACATGTGTAAAACCAGCCCTGTGAATTGCACAAAACAGGCCAGAATTTAATCACAAAGCCTGATGAAAGGAGTTGCATGAATGAAAAGCATTTATTGTATGCAAACAGGAAAAGTAGCTTCCTATTCAGTCTTCATATTAAAAAGAGACTGTTGTCTGATCTCTCTGCAGTCTCTTCCTTTCTTTTGTACAACTAAAAGGGCAATATAAACATATACTGGTAATATTTATTCTTTTACAAGGGAATCAAAGTTTTCCTAGGCTTCAAGTCCAACCAGAATTGTCTCCAAATTACCAGTGAACAAGAGAATCATCAATGAAACAGAAGGGTGGTAAATTTAAAAGTCTTACGATTTGCATTTATAAAAAGGCATGTGGAACTGAGTGCCAAAGATGTGAATGAGCAAGACTCAGATAAGGAACAGAGATCTGTGAGAACAGAAGAATCTGTTCAGCAGCCAACCTTCCCCATGATCTTCAAAGAGATTCACTCAGGGGTACAAACTAGCTTCTCACTAACAGGGCACTGTGAAAATCCCTCCCCAGTGATGGCTCATTCATCTTTGAGGGTTTGTTACCCTGCTGATGAGGTCCTTCCCTGGGACTGCAAGAGCCCCTGGTCCCGGTGTGGGGTCTGGAGGAAGGACACTGCAATGCTCCAACACAAGCAAGTCTCTGCTTTTTACACCTCCTTCTCTTGCTCCCAGGACTTTGGTTGCTTTAGCAGAAAGCTCTTTCTCCTTGCCCTCTCCTAAGACACAGGCTGTGGGGATCCCCCCCAGGCCACTTCTCTTTGCACTGCTTTTTGAGCTGCCAGGGAAGGATGGCAATTCTGGGGACGTGTTGCTCTAGTTTATGTCAGGTGTGATAAGATCCAAGAGTGGAAAAAGGTAGGAAAATACAGGCTGGTTTCCTTCCCTTACATTGTACAGCTGATGGGAAGGTTTCTTGGACTCGGTTACAAGTCTGGGCATTGGTTTTAAAGGATTGCTGAGTATTCATTGACATCCTCTATGGACCATATGAGGGGCAAAGCTTCAGTGCCATCTCTATGTGCAAATTTTTTTCATGTTTACACTAATAACTTATTCTATCTGCTGTATTTACGAGGCATCTATCACCTCAGTATCTAAGTGCTGCTACTAAATTACCCATTGCACAAGTACAGAGACAAATTGAACAGGCTGCCCAGAGAGGTTGTGGAGTCTCCTTCTCTGGAGACATTCAAAACCCGCCTGGACGCCTTCCTGTGCAACCTCATCTGGGTGTTCCTGCTCCGGCAGGGGGATTGGACTGGATGAGCTTTTGAGGTCCCTTCCAATCCCTAACGTTCTGGGATTCTGTGATTCTGTGATTCTGTGAGTACTGGATGCCAAAAACCCCAGTCTGTGACATGTAGTGAGGGTGGTTCAGGTTTTATTTCAGCATGCATGTCACTGGCAAGCATAAAAAGCTGTAATAAAGCATGAGGGGAGAGGGAACCGGGTCCCTGCTGGGCAGGTTGGTGGAGTGGGTGGGAATGTGCCCCGTTTCCCATGAGCTGGTACCCCAGCTCCTCTGCCAGCCCCAGCCCTGGCTCCCCCCAGCACTCTCCAGCACCCAGGAGGTGGCTGCATGCCTAATGAACCTCTGTGTTCAGTGGGCTTGGGGAGAGGGACAGAAAGGATCTCACTGTTTAAAGTCACTCATTTCTCAAAAACAGTAATGTAAATCTCAAGGTTATTTTTGTTTAGTAGTCTTCTTCAAGCTATATCACAGCAGAAAGCTGTTGTTTACATGTAAGTGCATGTGTGCTTACAGGTGAAACTACTGGCTCTGCTTTAGCAGCAATAGATGGAGCTTGCCTAGCCCCTTCTTTCCAAATACTTTTAAATAAATTTTAATAAATAGGTGGAAAATACAAAATAATAGGAAATCATTTCAGAAAGTAATGCCAAATTGAGCTCCTTAGGAGGAAAACTGCCTCAGAAACTGTCAACAGAGTTTCTTCATAAGCCCTTGTCCCACTGGAGCGTGAGTGTTGTAGACTCCAGCAGGGACAAGGTTTCAGCTGAAGTGGGGTTTTTTGCCTTAAATAATCTTGGCTGTCAGATGTAAGTTATTTCAAAAAGCCATTTCCAGGTGACTAAGCCCAGCCCTGGATCTGCTTCTAAGCTTTGCTTGAAGACTCCTTACAGGCAGAGTATAATGGAAAAAATCTCTACTGGATATCAGAATCACCACTAATTTGGTCACAGTTTCTGGCACTAGGTCAGGTCTGTAGCCTGTCAAAAGGATGATGAAGAAACTGATGCACACAGGAGCTGTGCATCTGCAGCCAGGCCAGATTCAATGCCCGTTCAAGACCATGTGCCTTACTCATATTCAGTGGCCACTTATGTGAGATTTCTGGACACCACCTGCAGTTCGAATTATGAGAAAGCCAGAATTTTGATGGCCTACTGTTCAAAGTGTGTAGGGGTTTTGTGGGGAAGGGGAATACATCATAGTTAAAGCAATAGGCTACCGCCCTGCTCAGTATACCCAGCAGAACATAGCAGAAGGGCAGCTTGATTTTTATATCTTAAATAAGTAAACCTTTCTGATCCTTCAGGCAGAGTCTACACTTCTGCAATGTGTTCTTGTGAGCTGCTGTTTTACTGTAAATATCCTTTGCTATATTAAATCATACATCACTACCCAGTGTAGCTAATTTTCCATTCACATTGACACTTGTGGGCAATATCCTCATGCTCTGATGTCCCATAAAGCACCCAAGCAGCATCCCTCAGTCATGTCTCATTTGCATACTCCCCGATGCTATGGGTGAGAATCTTAGTGAAAGAAAGGAAAATGAAATATTTACTTTTTGTCTTAACGAGCTAGTAGTGAAAAGATATTGATGTGGTGAGGATGGGACATTAAAATCAAAATTATGTAGGGAATAAAAAGCAAGGCATAAATTAGCACTGTTTGTTTCATCTATGTTTTAAGAGAGTTAGCATTACCCCAGTGCCATATAACATGCCAAGGATATTTGGGGAAATCTGCAGCACTGTATTTCAAGAAAGCATTTGAGCCAAGATGACATTACTAAAGGCCACAGCAGAATTAATCAATGGCCACCAAAAAAGCCTTTGCCAAGGGCTAACTGTGAAAATACCATGGGAGAAAGTTGCGAGGAAAGGAGGAAAAGCAGTTCCTGACGTTCCGTCAAGACAAAAGGATGAAGAGCAGCAGGAGAGGAAATGTGATTCATGCTTTTCTTCTGGTAACATCCTTCATTTGCTCATTTTTTCTGTAACATGCTATTTTACAGTTTGCATTGTTTCCAGGGGATACACGCCACCATCTTGCAGACCTTACACTTAGCTTCACACAAAGATGCTCAGGGCTTTGGGTTGTCTGCATCCATCCTCAATTGTAAACTGAAGGGGATTATCCCCATTTTTGGTTAATCATTCAGCGCAACTGAGCAAGGTTGTAGTGCATAGGACAGCAATAATAGCAGAGGAGTTCATGACACTGTCTTCTAGCTCTGCTTCTTTAAGCATGGTCTAAATCAGCTGCCACTAAGAGCACCATCCTTACTTAACTCTCAGAAACACTAGGACAAAAAGGTGAAAGAAGTCTCTTGTGTCATCAAATCCAGTTCTCTGCCATCTCAGGCAATCACATATATACTCCTGATCTGAAATACATCAAACACCAACTTACATGCAGCTTGATTTCTGTCCCTTTACCTTTATAAGAAGAGTTACTCCACTTATAATACTTCTTTTAGAACTTGGTCCACCTGTGACATTTTATATCCAAGAACTACTGTGCTACTAGCGTAGCTTAACCTAATAGCTTTTCACTTTCTTGTATCTTTATACCTTTCCCATTTTACTGTGAGAATGCAATCGCATTTACTTTCTGTTTCACTGAATTCCCTCAATCCCTAAGAGGAAACATAACTGAAAAAGTAGTTCTTTTTTTTTAAATATAAAAACAACATACATGTCTCCATGGGGAAGACTGAAAAGTCTCAATTGCATAGTCCTCCTTTCATGATAATGAAGGTGATACAGCACCAGCGAGGGATAAGGATGTGTGCTGGAAGTCTACAGTTCATCAAGAGCTTAGACACCCGCTGTGGTTACAGACAACACACACACAGAGTAAAAAAATGTCCATGCCCAAACCGCAACATACAATGGCAAGAAAAGGGGAAGGAGTGAACAAAACCCACCCCAAATCAAACCATTCATGAAGCATA